>NC_022010.1:36757668-36788525 GCF_000317375.1 Microtus ochrogaster
AGAGAGAGAGAGAGAGAGTTAGGGAAATGTTCCATGGAAAATCTGTAGAACTGATGTAAGAGAAAGCAAGGACAGGGGCTGGAGCAAGTGAAGTGGAACTGTGACTATAAAAACACGGAAAGAAACTCAGCATCAGGGCTAAGTTTGGGATAAACTGCAGACAGGACTCTGTAGTTAGGAGTTCCGACTTCTCACAAGGTAAGCGAAATGTGAAAACTGATAAAGATCTCGGGTTCAAGTTTCTCTTTTAACTATTGCATGTATTTTCACATCCTTGTAAAACTATTTCATGCATGCCTTGATTCTGCTAAAATTAGAAGTGGCTTCTGATAAATTTTCCTCTCTGAGTAGTAGAAAATCTCGCATTTTTTGTAGAGCAAATTGATAAAGAAACTTGTGAGACCCTTACATTGATTTGCATTCTTTTCTTTCTTTTTTATTTTTTTTCCATTTCAAGATCAAGGAAAAAGAACACAGGAGAAATGCTTATGGTTTTATTCCTCTTTCATCTCAGATGTTAAGTATGAAGAAATGTCTTAACTTACAAATGGTCACATTTAAAGAATTTGCATAGATGAAAAGGTTTTCCTTTTATCCAGATTTCTGGCAAAACTAGAACTTAAGGATAACCCTAAATCAAATCCCATATATGCAAATCCTGGAACATCCTTTTTATCTTATTAGAAAAATTGAATATAATAATAGCAACAAAGTTACAGTAGTCTTACATAAGGTTTATTGTTCAATATTTGAAATGTTCCTGCTACTTACTAATTGAATTGTGTTAATAATAATTTAATATATATTTTTGATGTTCTCTCATTGAGAGCACATCAAAAATATGCTTCTGGTTTTCATCACTAAAATAAAACACAGGTATGTAGTCAATAAATTGAGGTCTTACAGTTAAAAAAATTCTTCCTCTGAATCATATGTGTGGCTTATTGTAGGTGTGGGGATATCTTATTGTTTTTTAGATATGGGATTACTATGTTTCTGACACATCCTTCTAGAGATAGATTATGACAATTTAATGTCCACATAATTGCAGAATTAACAGAATCACCTATAAAGTTCTACCCCCAAATCAACAATGCATTATGTACTTTCTCTTTTCTTTCCTTTGGTATATTTCACACTCTGAGGGGACTTTCTCCAAGCAGAGCCTCTGCAGAGAGCTCCAGTCTCCACTATAACTGAATTACACTGTAGCTTCATTCAAGCAGTTAACGAATGTAAGTGTGGCATTCTCTTTTTCTCAGGGTTTTAAAGGAGTTATATAAAAGTGAGTCCTAAGCAGTGGAGAAAAAGCTGTCTTTGTGTGACTAGATATAAGAACCTCTGAGATATGATTTATTTTTATTTCTTGTTCAAATGCTCTCAGTGATTTTGATGCCTGTTTAATCGACTTAGATGGTTTGTCTCAAAAGAAAATAAATCAAAAGTATTGTTTTAGTTCTGTCCTATGTTTTTCTATGCACTTCAGGTGAGCCTTGAGCATAAACCAGGACTTGGAGATGTTTTATTGTTGAAGAGAGTAAATACAAGGTGCAAGAGCATGAGATGGCAGAATGGCCAGGAAGCACCTTTATCAGTCACTTTGCCCACATTAGAGAATAAAAATCTCCAGATGTGACATCATTTAACTTCTGTCAGTATTTCAACCTCTGTGTTCTGACATACCCTCTAGTCAAGTCTTACTTGGATTCATTGGTGCAGCCAAAGAAACATAATCCTTAGATTCTGGTCACCAGACTTCTAGCACCAGTCCCAAGTAATAACTCCCTGAAACATTTCAATTTCCTGGGGCTTTTCATAGTACAACTGAAGTAGGTAGCGTTGCCATCGGAGAGTAAACGTCCTCTCCTGACCCTGGACCACTCTAAGAATACACATAAGCTGGACAGTGGCTTCAATGTAAGTCAATCTTCAGGTTATACATCCCCACCCCCACCCCTTCTCCAAATAAATCCAATGACGCACTCCAGCATAGTGATCTAATCAACATTACTTGGCAATAGTTGCTCCTGGTTTTGGCTGTCTTGAACCAATTTTTAGTTCAGTATTGCCCTTTCTTCCTTCCAGATGTCCCATGATGAAGGCGAAGGCGTAAGTCACAAACAATCCCACACTAGTTTGGAATTATGATTAATAGAATGGTTATTTATTTAAAGAGGAAAAAACTTACAGATCACCGTCCCAGACAACAGGCCTCTGCGCAATCAGGAAGGGAGTCAAGTCACCGGAAGTGGAGCAGGAAGTTAGAGAGAGAGAGGAGGGAAGTGGCCGCTTTTTTAAAGAGAGAGACCACGCCCCAATTGGCTAGTATCTCAGCGGCTATTGGCTGGAGGAGCGGAAGGACCTCCCGCAACACCATGAGCCCAGACCTTAAAAACAAGCATCCCTTCCCTGCACCCACAGTGCCTGCCATCTCTTGCCCTCCCCTTACCCACAGTGCCTGCCATCCTTACCTCTCCTTCCACCCACAGTGCCTATCATAACTCCCCCCCACCAACAGTGCCCTGTCATCCCTTACCCTCCCTGCACCCATAGTGTCTGCCATTCTTTCCCCTGCTCACACAGGCATTACTTACCTCAACTCTGATCAAGTTTGTTTCATTCTCTCTAAGTCTCACTTTCCTAGCTAGAAGTTGCTAAATTCAAGGATGTCTAACATCTAGCTCTCCTTTTCCAAAATTCCATATTCCTATGAAACTTAAGGGCCTAAACATCAAAACTGTGCTTTAAAAATATTTAGCATTAAAAATTCACTTTGGTTAATATGGTTAAATCTTAATGAGTAATTATGCCTTGTGTACAAATGAGGTATCTTCTCTTTGTTTTCTACCCAGGGGTACTGTCTAAACTGGATGCAAGTATTTTTATGGAAATAGCACAGTTGAAAGTGAAGAACACTACACTAAGTATTACAGTGACTGCTACTAGGAAATAGTGACTCTATTTTACTGTTCCTTTTAATTTAATATATTTTAATTAAAATATAATTGTATTCTTTCTTGTCTTTCTTTCCCTCATATCAACCACCCCTATACACCCCCGGTCTTCCTCTTAAATTGATGACCTAGTTTTCTTTGATTATCACCACTACATATATATAAATAGACACATAAATATAATGTGCTGAATTCATTATTGTTATTTTGTGCAAATGATTCTAGGGCTGACCACTGTATATTGGATAACCAACTGGTGAGCTCATCTATGGGACAGGCTAATTCTCTGTCTTTCACCAGTTGATAATATTTTCATTATTATATTCTCAATTCTACCACTATACCATGTTTCTAGATTCTAGGGAATAATTTGACCCATATATTTCAAGGTCAAGTATTATAGTTTTTATAAAACTTCGAAGTAAGAAGTATTTTAAAAAGTTGCCACATTTTAAAGGATGATAAAACTGTGTATTGGGAAATGGCTGTTGCTTGTGAGTTTACATGAAATGTTTCTAATTTTCACAATAAATCAATAGAGTGAATCTCTGTTCCCCTCCCAAATGAAAATGCCAAAGAGCAAGACTGAGAAGCACGCCTTGCCAGAGCTCTGATCCCATGCTGTGTAAGCTGAGACCTTGCACATCCCCACACCTTCCCTTTGTTTCGGTAGGAAGTTTAGGAGCAACACTAGGGGTTAGGAGGTCACAGTCTTGTGGAAACTCGGCCCATCTCAGTTCATCAACCTCTAGCAAAGGAATGACGATGCTTTCTACACTAATCTAACTTGATGGCTGCATGCACAAAAATGATGCAGGATACTTTTGAAAGTATTCATGTTTTATTATACTATGCAAAAGTTCTTTGAAGATTATGCAAACACTGCAGAAAGAATCTGCTTTTGCAAGAAGAAATCTGTGGGCAGAGCAAGCAGGCAACTTGAGTTGGGCAGGTGTCCATTTCTAGATCCCTCGTTCCTAGCTTACAAAATATGATTAATGAATGCATCCAGTTTCTAAGCAATATGGAATTCATATTTACCCTTTTTATGTACATTTATAGTGTATTTTTATTGATTATATTGGCTAATTTTGTGTCACATAAATGTAAGATTAATATTAAGTATTACATGGGTCAAGGGAGAGTAAAGAATGAAGTTGTAAAAGTCTACTTCATTTGTGAACCTTACATGTCTAATGTTTAACTTCACTTATTCAACTTGAGCCTTTTAAGACCTTTTTATCCTATGTTTTCAGTGCATCAAATCCATATGTTAGGGTGCAGGTCTGTCAGCTTTTTCTCTATCCATGGTGTCATGGGTTCTATTTTGTCCCATTGATGCGTATCAGAATTAAACAATTTAGATTCCTTAGAAGATTCAGCTACAGTCACAGGCTGAAGTTTTTCTGGCCATAGGTATCATTGTTTTACTTCATTGTTTAATTGTTTAGAGGTCTAATTGCCAGTTAGAATGTAACAGGTCATCTTAGATGGAGGAGTGATTACTGTGGGGTCTAGCGTGCATCACTTTGCAGAGACCAGAATGTGGAATGGTAGTGAATGTGAGTGAACTCCAGAATGGGTTTAATCCAAGTTATCATTAGTGGAAAAGCTTGCCTGTCTTTTCCCTTAGCCTAATTTAGTGTGTTGAGTTAGCTTCCATAGCAACTCACCTGGGTTATCAATATGTACTGTGCATTTGTGCTTACCTACCAACAACTATGGCCACTTAATTAAGCACATACTGTTGACTGCCCGGCATTTGGCTATGTGTGTATATGGACTGGTCAACATGGCACAGCCCCTGCCCTCGAGTACCTTATAAACACAGCCAGATCTCTTTGTTAAGAGATCTAAAGGTTTTCTTGGTGGTGGTAGTGGGGTCATTCTTTAAAGAGCCATGGTAAGCTGCTGCCTTCTTTATTTCTTTGAAAGCATTCTGATCACGAGGACTTTTTCATTCCAGAGGCATTTAATACAAGTTTTATTGTTCCAAAAGTGGAGAGCAACAAAAGATGAAAATTGTGTCTAATTAAAGAAAATCAGTGGATACATAAGCACTAGCAAATTATCATCCTTCCCTAATTGTCACACTCAGGGGAAGTCATTATAAACGCTTTCATAAAGACCTCCCTAGAGTTGAACTTTTTTCGGGGGGGGGGGGAGATTTGCTATTATACAATTAGGTTATATTGAAAGAGCACAAAACTCTCTGAAAATGAGGGCTGTTGCTCTGGCTCTTATTTCTCTGGCTTCACAGCTCTGGAAAAACTTTTCCTGTAAACAGAACAATGAGGGAGGGAGGGAGGGAGGGAGGGAGGGAGAGAGAGAGAGAGAGAGAGAGAGAGAGAGAGAGAGAGAGAGAGAGAGAATACAGCCACTGTTCTAATTCTCAAATAATCCATGTACTACTCACTCGCAGTCTCAATTTGAACTTTTCAGAATCGCATTCACAACAAAAAGTAAACTGTGTGAACCACCATCACAGAAGCAACGGTCTGGTGTTGGTGAACTTATTGCTGGGTTTTACTTTTAAACCATCCATTAGTTTATTAGCAAGCTTTTGGGAATGATACTGTATGAAAATTGCAAGGACATGTGGGTACTTATTATTGGTGCATAGTGAAACGCCTCAAAATTTCTAAATGAAACCCTCTTAATTATTGTAGCGATAAAGTCAGTATCCACTAAGGTTAGGGGTTTTTGAGGAAATACTAGAGTGATTATTTTATCTTTATAGATTGTTTTCTAGATACAGGGGAAATATCCAGTCAATACTTCAAAGACTACACGGGTTGAAAAACTTGCCACTGAAGAAAGAATGAAGCATTGTGCTATCCTACCCCTCTAAAGCCCACAATGAGGTGGTAACTATAATGCCAATCAAATGAAGCCACACACTGAACTTTCCTCTCTTAATTTCCCAGAGCAGCTGTCCCTTTGGTGCCATGGAACCTGGAACTCATTGCAGTTATTTTTGTTTTAACACTCTGAGTGGATGAATTGAAAGATTTATCCATGATCCAAATGGAGAAAACCAAATAAATACACAAATAAACATTTTTTGTTTCTATGTTTGTTGAGATAGTGTCTCATGTAATTCCAGATTTAGATTCCAGGCACAAACCACCATGGCCAGTATATGTTGAGCTGAGCATTGATCAGAGGGCTTCATGCATGTTAGACAAACACCCCACCAACTGAGTTATATCCACAACCCCACAAGTTAACATTTTGTAATACATGGATATAGCACATCTCATCAACTCTTCCTTACATTTACAGTGGAAAGTAGTTAAGAAAATGTGTAAATTATTGAAAATTTGAATAAAAATTATTCAGTTTCGGGCTCATTTTTTTTTGTTGAAATCGAGGGTGGATAGATTCTGGCTTAAATGTTTTCAATTTAGTTATTAGAGAAAATTAAAAGTTTCCAGATGCTATTAAAATTCACCCACAGAATTACCATCATTGTGAACTTCTAATGTTTAGGTCAACTGTCCAAAAGTAAATTGATTATTATAAAGTTTCAAACTGAAGAGACCTTTAATCATCTGATGAGTTTGTTTCAACGGTAACCTTTAAGCACTGGTATTTTAAGAGTCTTATTAGTTCCAAGGTTTATGAGATCAGCCATCATCTCCTTGGGCTTCTGCTTTTGCAGAACATTTTGTTATAACTTATGACAAGTCATTATAACATGAAGAGGATGAAGTGACCCCACCCTACCCCCCTTTGCTCTCCTTTTTGCTCCCTACCCTGTTCACAGACGGAAACACCTTAATTCCCACTCAACTATCTTTTGCTGGGTTCAATCAAAATGAAGGAAAGCCCAGCGCTGTTGTACTTCCACAATTCATCGTATTTTAAAGTATGAATAGTGTGCATTGTTTCTCCAATGGAGATGACAAAACTCCATATTTCTCCATATTGATCTACGTGGCCTCCACTCCTCCAGACTTGGGTGGGAGGTCCTTTCCAGACATAAGATGTCACATGTAGAAAG
Organism: Microtus ochrogaster; assembly: GCF_000317375.1. NCBI lineage: Eukaryota > Metazoa > Chordata > Mammalia > Rodentia > Cricetidae > Microtus > Microtus ochrogaster. Next base: position 36,764,629 of record NC_022010.1, read on the forward strand.
TCTAAGGCACAGCTTCAGATAGTTCACAAAGAAAATGTTGATTTATCAAGATGTATTAAATAATTCAAGTGCAATGTATAGCATAAAATAGGATGGAATACTTAACATCATAATTTTTATTATAATAAATAGTATGCAGGAATACTAAAAGGTAGCATATAAAATACAAGAACCCAATTGCTTGAAAATAAAATACCGACAAAATCCTAGAAGGCAGATTCCACGCCCTCTGTCTATTTTGGAATTCTTTATTACTCCAAGGAATATAATTCAAAAGCTACTCAGTTAAAAGGAGGAGTCTGTTACACACCAAAATTTTGGTACTTGGGAGGGTAAAGCAGAATAATTATGAGTTCAAATTTACCCTAGGCTACATGATTTTAAAGAAAAGAAAAAAAAAGCTAATGTGTTAAACATTTTTTTTAAATGTGGAAACACTTCACATTTAACTATATTTGGTAAATTCATATAGTTAAAGAATTCTTTTAAAGGTTCCTTCTGTGATTTGGAGAACACATTGGGCCCTAGGGGGGTTTTAAATCATGAGCTATATTTATTCACTATCAACAAAATAGAGAAATGGGGTTAAACCTGGTCTTTTCCTTTCCTCCCTATAATTTCCACTGTTTCTAATTTTGTAGCAATTGAGTTTCAATGAGTTAATCCAATGTCTCTTGTTTGGCAAGTGCCAGAGTCCTTGTTTATATTAGTGTACAAATTGCCATATTTAGAAACTCAGCCTGTTGGTTTATTGGGACAATCATGGCTCTAAAACATTAAATACATGTATTTAAACTCAGCATTTATTTTTACACCTCCCTATCCAAAGGATCGGGATGTGGTTATCTGTTAGAGGACACATTAAAACTATTTTTTCTATATACGCCCAAGCTCCAAAATGCATGTGTCAAATGTAATCATCAATATTAATATTACAAACACCACCATTCTGTTACATTTACAAGCCTGTGGGCATGAAGGGAACTTTGGTTAGCAAGATGTTTGTGAAAGTAGTTAAAGGAAATTCACATGGAAAGACTTATAAAACAGGGTAACTTGGCACTTTGAAAACTATTTTTAGCATAATTAAAAATGGAGGGAAGTGAACACAATTGTAATTTATCTTTGATTAAATGAGAGAGTGTTACTTTAAAAAGTAGATATATACAAAATATGAGATTGTTTTCAAATAAAGCTATGCTTTTAAAATGTCTTCCTGTGTATAGATGAATGTAAAAGAAATATCAGCAAAATCAGTAGAAAAAATATTAATGAAGAATGCCTGGTGTTCTAAAAGAAAAGCTAATATAATTTTGGTTGATATTTTAATCAAATGATCACTACTGTCATTTCTCAAGATGTATGTTTTTAATATTTGGAAATATGATCTCATTTATCATTTTCCAATGCTCACGAAAAAACTCAACTGAATACCAACTTAACAAACAGAGAACACAAAATAAAGTGTTTTATTTCAAGAGATGATAGAATACAGACAAGAACTTAGAGACTGGTATTAATAACAAGACACCAAAAGAAAATAATTAATGCTATAATGAACAAAGAGTTTAATCTCAATTTTATTACATTTGATAAAAGAAATGTTATATATATTATAAAGATATTTTTCTCCATCTTGAATCTTAAGCAGGACACATAATAGAAATGTTCTTTTGTTTATGCAAAATCACAATTCATGTTGTAGCATGTAACACAACTACTCAGATCTAGAGTCAAGTTTCATAGCAACAAGAAGGAAGTATAAAGTTGGGGGACACATCAACATATATATGCAGTTACCAAAGCAATATTGAAAAATGCCACATAGTTGTACTTCCGTGTACCAAAACTAAGCAATGCATGTGACAACAGCATTATGGGTAAATCAATTCTACCCTGCAGGAACTCTTTTGATGTAGGAATTACTTCTCACCTCATACATATGAAAATTGAAGTTCAAGAGAGTTAAATAATCTTTGTCCAAGATAGCAGCAATACTAAACAAAGTGAGACTCAAAACTATCCTTCAAAACTCAAAGTCCTTTTCCCTTTGCCCCAGAAGGGTATATATTTGTCATGTATATATTTTACACTTCTATATCCACCCAAAAGAATTTCTTTGAAATCTATATCTCAGGATAAACAACTAAAGTCGTCTGTTTTAATAGTAATATGAATCTAATTTATTTACTCTAAGCTCATAGTTTGAATGCCATTCAGTTAACCCAGCCATCTTCTCTTGGATAGAGTACATGAACTGATTCTGAATGTTTGCTATTAAAACTAGTGAGTTAATGAACTGTGCCATGGCTGTGTCATTACAAGCATGTTGAAGTTTCTCAAGGTTATACACCTAGAAGTAAAATAAAGGCACAGTTGCTAGAACACAGCTATTTTCAACCTTTGCTCTTTGGCCAAGTTTTTCTCACACAACTGTATCCAATTCCAACTTCATCAGGACTTTTGTGATATTGTTTCCAAATACTTCTCTAAAATCTGCAGTGAAGAGATTCTTTCTGTTAATGCAATGTGTGTGAATGCTACGGTGTTTGTTTTGTAGGACATTAATTTCCCATTGTGCTGTCCCTTGTCTATGAAATATGTATTCATAACTTAGGCTGACTTTTATTTATTTGATTGTCTGGTTTATGTGTGTTACTTATCAGACTTAATTATGTGTTCCAGTTAGTAACTTTTGTCTTATTTACTCATGTTGAAAATATCTCCCATATTACAATTTGTCTCTTGATTTTGTTATATGTTGAATTTGTTGAATCTTACCACATAAAATTTTTAAATTTTAGAATATTAAACTTTGTCACTTTTTAAATAACATATTCACATTTTGAGTCTTAAAGAATCCTGATCAAACACAATAATATAAATGTGTTATCTTATTGATTGTGTAGTGTTTTCAAAATTTTTATTCTTTCAGGTATACCATATATTCTGATCTAGAGACCTAAAGCTTTATTCTCTCACATCTGTCAACATTAAGCTACTACCCCCAAAATAAAAGCCATATGGCATTGATATCATTTTTTAGATATTTGGTTACATTTAATTGAATTATTATTATTGCTATATAGATACTATGTATGTTTTTATGGAAATGAATCCTTTAGAAAATTCATTACAGGAGGCTGACAGATTTTCTTAGATATTATTTAGTGAGTAGATATGTATACCATCACTTAGAAGTGAATGGCTTCACTTCTAACAAGCTTTTCCTTAGCTTCAGTTTTCTGTCTTTATATTTCAAGCTAATTAATATCAACCTCAATGTATCTGAGCCTAGATGCTGGACCGGAGATTGGCAAGTGCACACTTCATCCTGGCTGTGGTTGTGATGCTGTGGAGCTCAGGAAAGGCGTTCTCTGTGGACGTAGCAACAGAGGTAATGCGAACTAGCTTAGGATGTCACATGCAAGGGTGAAGGAGGTGGTTCACCAATGACACTAGCCAAGTAAGCATGAGGCCCAGAATTCAGATCCCCAGCACCCACAGGCAAGCTGAGTGAAGCATTAGGCACCTATGGTTCGGGTGCTGGGAGTGTGAAGACAGACCTTCTGGGGCTTAAACTAGCCAGGCTGAGCTAATCAATGAGCTCCAGATTCAGCGAGAGCCTCTGTCTTAAAAAAATAAGAGAAAGAAAAATACTTGATGCCAGCCTATGGCCTAGACGTGTGCTCAAGCGCGTGCACACACACACACACACACATCCACAAGCTCGCGTGTGTGTGCGCGCACACACACATCAGCATATATGGGCATATTTATATTTTAACAGACACAAGCTATTTTTACGTCATCCAGAAGATACAGCTGACAAATGGCTTCAGAACACAAAATCAAAAAGAGAAACATTTCTCTGTCACCTTTCTCTCATTGCCAGTGATATTCAAGGTTGTGAACTTTAAATATATAAATGATGATAACTATTGAATTTAGAGAATGCAGACCATATGACTTATCTAGATTGTGTGTGTGTGTGTGTGTGTGTGTGTGTGTGTGTGTGTGTGTGTGTGTGTGTGTTTTAAACAGAGTCTCTCTGTAGCTTTGGAGCTTATCCTGGAACTAGCTCTTGTAGCCCAGGCTGACCTCAAACTCACAGAGATCCACCTGCCTCTGACTCCTGAGTGCTGGGATTAAAGGCCTGCGCCATCACCATCCAGCATTATCTAGATATTTTTTAAGAGTTTAAAACAGTAACATTTGTATTCATCAAACAAAAAAACATTAAAAGTTAATTTTTACTACAAGCATGTTTTAATTTTATCATTACATCAACATGAAATGTAATTACGTAAAATGTCAGTTGAATGCCGAATTTTATGTAGTTTTGGCCAAACCTTTTATTACAATAGGAAACAAAACTAGTTTTTATGCTGTGCTAAGTGGAAAAATAAAACACTTTTCAGATGTCTTAGTTTCCTATTTGTCAGACTGTGGCCTTTTGTTCTCTGAAGGAGAAGTTTTTCCCAGGCTTGGTAGACTGTGACCCTTGGCTTCTGACAGGCAGAGAGCCTGGGGAGTGGTGATTGACACTAATGTCCAAACATTCCTGCAGGCCACAGCTAATGGGATGTTTTTCTTAAGGTGGCAAGTGTAACAGCCCCAGTGCATCTAAAGATTTTCACATTTGCCAGTCTTTAACGGCAACTAGTGGTACAATTCCTGGCCCTAAACCGTCTGCGATCTTTGGTCTTTAAGGCTGCCAAATACCTCTGGCATGATACCAGGGACAACAGTTTGACTTTTCTGGCTGTTTAGTATTCTCTGTCCTCTAGCTCAGATTCCCTGATCTTTCTCACCTTCTCTTCTTCACGTCTGCCATTTATTTTGTGTCTGCGTTGGATGCTCTCTAGCTGGAGAACTTTCCAGCTGTCTGTTTTTGCAGTGGCTCTTGTCCCAGATGCCTCTGCAGAGAAGGTAACTGCTGTTGCTCTGTGTCCCTACTGCCATTATCTCTGCTACACTCTGCGGCCAACTGCTGTCCTTTCTCTTGCTGAACTTGTCAACTGCTTCTGAAGCTCTGTCTGCCCATCTAACAAGAAAATCAGGCAGAAAATGCCAGTGGAGAGAAGCTTTACACTGGTCCTAATGTTGCTATGGAGAGAGAGGGATACACCGCCGGAAGATGTCTCTCAGCCAGCTTACCAAATGAGCTCAGTGAGCTGAACTACCTGCTTGCACAGCCAGAATTATGGACCATTTACAGCAAATCTTCATGCAGATGAAGGCATATTTACACCAATTGTGGCATTACTAGTTTTATACCAATCACAACAGTAATTTTGCTAAGCCACTCCTCTGACTTGGATAGAGATGATTGCAGGGGAATGTCAGCCCAGCTGACTCATACCAGATCTTTAGGAGCCAGCATCATGCCTCAGCAGCAAGCAGCTCCCATGGTCATCCAGCTTCCTGCAGTCACCTCTGTGGTATCAGTAATTAAGAACTAGCATAAGGGTAGTCTGTTTGGCCTTTTGACTGGTAATCCATCCTTTTTTTCAAGGCGACCTACTTAAAATTTATCAGTTTTCACTTAGGGAGTTGAATCTCTCCACCCCCTATTATTAATAATAACTCATAGGGAAATAAATATCACAAAGGGTATCTGAAACAAGAAATTATTAAAAATTAATATCAATTGTAAGCAGCATGGTAATGATGTTAGCAATCCCACAGCGAAATAGGACTCCATAATCAGTCTCATTTTGGTCAATATTATACATTGTGATTTAACATTCTTCCTCTCCTAATCTCTGTTGTGATCCACCTTGTGACACATGGAAGCGTGTGGCTAAAAGGGAGACATGCTGGAGCTCGAATTTCCATCTGGAGCATCATCTCAGGCACCTATAACAGATGTGTTATTCCTTAACAGTAAGGGAGTCTGAGGCTTACCAAAAGGAGAATTCTAAAATTCTGTTACTGGACTAGAGAAGGGAAAAGAGAGTTTCCGCACTCACTCATCCATTTATAACGTGCATGAAGTACGCAGAGAAAACATACATATCAGATAAATTAAGAAAATATGCCTGTAACAGTATTGTTATTGGGGTAGTTCTACACGTTGTTTATAATTTTTAATAAATCACATAGACTGAGATATTAATTTCCTTGGGCAGAGAAACAGGATTTATTTATTTTTTGCATCCCTTTAACCTAATGCAGAACGTGGAATGCAATGGAGTGTTAGCAGGTTACAGAGAAGATGGATGAATTAAGGAAGTAAAATGGTATGACATTTAGAGTTTTGCTTCCAGAAAAAAAAAATGTTCAGATTTTTTTTTGTTATGAGAAAAATACTGGGATAGGCATAAAGAAAAAGAAATAAAAGCTTAGACCATGACTCTCAAATTACTTTCACTTACTGGAAAACATAACTTTGTTGTAGCAGATATTCTTTAGAGTAAGATGTGGAGAGTGACATGAGGAAACAGGTGCAGGGCAAGTGCCATGGTGTGCAGGGAAGGGCGCTGCTCTTTTGAGGGTTAAATCTGAACGATTAATCAGTAAAGATGTCAAATTTTAGAAAAAAAGCCTGGGTTGTTTTTTCCCCCTTGGGTATATCCATCTCTGTATGTTTCAGTCCCCCAAAGTCTAGTTATTTTTTTTTCTAAAACATAACCCCAAGACATCATAAAATGAGCAACAGGCTTATCGTCTAGCGGTAGAAAATGCCCAATGCCAGTTTTGTGCTTCCTTGCTTTCCACTGTCTAAATGAGTGAGCCCACCTTTCTCTGCCCTGTAGGCTTCTGAGTTTGGAGCAGCAGGCTTGCAATCACCAGCCACAGGCAGGGAAGAGAAATCAGCCATCGACCTTGCAGCTAAGCTCCTGCTTCTTGATGAACTGGTGTCCTTGGAGAACGATGTATATGAGACCAAGAAGAAGAGGAGTTTCCCCGGCTTTGGGTCTCCCCTTGACAGACTCTCAGCTGGGTCTGTAGATCACAAAGGGAAGCAGAGGTAGGTGAGCAAGGAAAATTACCCCACTGTCTGATTCTTTCGTTCTAGGGTCTGTAACAAGATCCCACACTTAAAACACTGTGGACAACTTGAAAGTGAGCAGAAATTGCATGTGCTGGCCAACTTGTTGTTTCAATGATGATTTGAGGGGTAAATGCTTTGGAAGTAGTGCTAGGGTGATGTGCTGGAATAGCTTATTGTGCTTCCTAAGGGAGATACTGCTCACAGATTAAAAAAAAATAATTAGTTGACAGGCAATGGTGGAGCACATCTTTAATAACAGCACAGATAGGTGAATCTATGTGAGTTTGAGACCAGCCTGGTCTATAGAGCCAGTTCCAGGACTGATTCCATGACTACTGGGAAACCCTGTTTCAGAAAACTAAAAACAAAACAAACAAAAGTTACTTGAGGACATTATTAGTTATGGCAGATAAGGGTCAATGTGTATGTGACAGGTAAGGTACTCCAGTCACTTGAGAGTGATATTTTAAAGGCACAACCAGAGTGTTTTCAAGTTATCCTTAATACAGGGCTTCATAAAACAATGTGAATTATTTCACTTCCTATAGCAAGAAACAGAATACACTCAAATTTTGTTTCAGAACATATGTTTAAATTAAATTTCTTCTCTCTTCTGGCCATGTGTCTCATACAAAATCCTCCATAATTCTCAGTTTATCTCTCTCTAAAATGGATATAAGTACTTACTATTTTACTATCTGATTTTATATATAAAATCAGGTGACCTAATCAAATGGAAGTGTTTGTAAGCTACAAATCATTATGACAGAATTATAATATATTCATTGATGTCCTCCCTTAATTAATAATTAAAGAATCATTGATTTACTCTCAATACTGTTAAAGCACCATCCTACACATGTCATTTTCAATCCTCCATATCCGTTCCTCTTGCTGTGTATTTCCCATTACAGTGGCATAAGAGTTCCCTTGTACCACATCTAATAGCGGCCTTCCATGTTTTACTATCTTATAAGTTCTGCTTTTATATGACATAAGTATTTCCCCTCACTAGGGCTTCTCTGATTCCAACCTAAATTATTTGTTTTCCATATTGATTCTTTCTCTGCTCTTTCTTCATCTCGTTCTCTGTACTATCCCCAGCATTTTATCACCAACTTATGCCCTTCTTCTGGCCTTTGGTGATGGCTGTCTACATAAAAACATTTGTATGAGCATTACCCATAGCTCAGAGCATGAGGATAAACTTTTCAGTAAATCCTGCGAAGGATTATGGAATAGCATTGCTACATCAACTACATATCCCCTTCCAAAGACCCCTTGGTTGACTCAGTTTCAGGATTTGCCGAGTCCAGGATTTTGTTGATGATAAGAGTGTAAGACATAATTTTTCCTTGTCCTAAAAGATTCTTGAAGCTCCACTCGGAATGTCACCATATATTAGAGATTGAAGTTTATTTAACCTGCACTTGACAACCAATATCTTACTGATTTTGGAACTTATAGACTCGAATATAGACAAATGCAAATTTGGTTACTTTTAGAGTCTAGGTATGATGTCATAATCCAGTGGGAAGGAGAAGGAAAATATAACTGTCACACACACACACACACACACACGCACACACACACACACCACACCCACACACTTGTGCAGGTACATGTGTGCATGATCTAAGTATGGATATCATCATAGACTAACTTTATGAACCAATGAGTTCATTGGGGTTACTTATAGATGTGTGGATAAAGGGTCACTTCCAGGATCATAAATGACTCAGGGACAGTTCTGTCACCAAAGCCCACCCTAGCATGAATGGCAAAGGTGAGGTTTGGAAGCTGTCCTTTGCCACTGTCTGACAAGCCCAAACTCTGGCTGTGACCTTAGCTAGCTGATAAGCTTTTTGTGACCCATGGAGATTTATTTTTTTAATTTTTAATTTTTTTCCCTGTAATAAATTTTGGTTTCTAGTGTACTAGAAAAAAAAACACAACAAAGCTGGGAATTTGGAACAGACTGTACAGCCTACAGGTAGCTAAACAGATTGGAGAATGTCCTTCTCAGCTTCTTCAAGTTTTCCTGAGTTTCTTCCAAGGAGCTGAGCTTTCTCTGGTTGTCTGGTCTGTGAGACATGTAGGACTCTTGTCTATCTCACTGTGTCTTTACTACTTACATGCCATTGGGGAAAAAAGAAGGCCTACTAAATCTGGTCAATTTCAGGGACTTCCAGTGCTATTTTGAGTTGTTTACCTCATGTCTAGAAAGGCTTCCATGAGGATGGAATGTTTTCAATCTCACACGACCAGAACAACCAGAGAGGTAATATCATGAGAACTATCCACAACACTAAGTTGGAATGGTTGTTTTAAGGGAAACGGGATTGTATCGTAGCCTATGGCCTAACATTATTTATAAAGCATAATTAGCAACCATTCAGGGGCAAGGATGATAGCAGACAAAATTCCTAATGACATTTTATTATTTTGTGGTCGTTAATTGGGAATAAAAGTTTGTTGTAAGGAGATGTTCTGTGACCTGAAAAGGAGAAAAACAAGAAGTTTAAATATTAAATTTAATGTCTTTTGTCTTTGAGAATAATAGATAATATCATAAGAGAGAAACTCAAAGTTATATAAAAAAGTTATATTAGTTCAAAAAGCACCATAAAAACAAATCTAATAACTTTCTTATGAGAAATAGAAACAAAAATGAAAACACAGTGAAAACATTCCATAAAATAAAAACTCATAATCACAACAGATAAAATATTATTCAAATCAACCATTTTCATAAATGTTAAGTGGAGCTAATTTTTTCTATTAAGATCTGAGTGTCTTCAGGGTATTAGGATATGATATATGGCAGAGAAAACACCTAGCACAGGAGACACTGAGTGTGCCATTCTCCAAAGCTGAAAATAAAGTGATAACATATTAGTCTTCACAGGCAGACCGATAAGGAAAATCAATCCTGCCTCATATTTAAGGAATATGGCTACAATAAAACAATTTAGAAGTGCCAACATATGGAGAAAATGCAAATTGTACAATAAACAGATAAATTAAGGACTAAAAAGGTTCAGTCATTAAGAACACTTGCTGCTCTTATAGAAGATTTGATTCCCACACCCATATGGTAATGCCAGTTCTAGCAGAGCTGATGCCCTCTTCTGTCCTCTGCAGGCACCAGGCACACATGTGATACACATGTGTGATATGCAGGCAAAACACCAATACACAAAAAATAATTTTTATTTGTAATTGATTAAAACGAAAACATTCAATGGCATTCATGTAGGAGGAAACATAGGAAATACTTAGGAGTAGAAAATTCAAGAATCAATCAATAAATCATGCTATCTAAATATTTGAAATGTCTATTTAACATATAATTTAAAATATCATATCTAGTTCAAGAGCAGAAATAAATGAACTTCTCTATTTCAGTTAATATTACAGTTGCTACACAAAGAAGAGTTACACCAAGTAACAACAAGAAATAATTAATATTTTACCACACTCCCCTGGGAAATTAGACAACAAAAAAAATGCCTAAAAGTGAGCTCAGTAATAAGAGAACATATGGTTCTGGGTTTAGCATCTAGCATCAGGAAAAATAATAAAAGAAAATAAACCTAAAACTTTCTTCATAAATTATATTATTGGTGGAAATATTGATATTTCTATCATAACAATATTTATCATGTATCATGGGATGAAGTAAATGAACATTTATTTAATAATCTAGTTCTGTCATTCCTGATGCTAACAACAACTGAAGGAAAAGAAATGAGATAAAGTTGTTAGATGAACGAGTTAAATAAAATTTAACACCCAGATATCATGACTTCAAATAGTTTATGAAATATTTGTACTAGTCTGAACTACAAAAACCTTGATTCAATTTATATATATTGAAAATTCCTCCAAACAAAACACATAAGCAGCAATCTTCAACAAGCAGCCTGAGTGCCCACCTTGCCACCTCGCCAAGGACATCTTTCATTTAGCAGAAGACGTGAGAGTCCTCGGAGAAAGAGAAGTACTGAACTAGCTTCAGCATCTCAAAACAGCATCTCAATACAGGAGAGCCTGGGTGAGAGCACACTTGACTTTCCTGCTGAGTAGTAACCTGAGCTGCAGTCGAAACATAAGCTGCACAATGTTAAACATTTAAGTTCGTGAATGGAAAGTTGTGTTTTAGACTGTTGGCTCTCTTGAAAGAATACCATTTTCCAGCTCACAAGAGGAGAACTTGTGAGGGAGGAGAGCATTAAGCCTATCTTTCCTACAGGAACTCCATCACTAATAGAGGCAAGAGTTTTTTATGCTCTACTATCTGAAACAACTAAGAAATGATTAAGTGATAGATGAGGAGGAAAGCTTCCTTTATGGAATTATTGTGGATAATAAATGAAAACAGAATAGTGGTTTATCTATAGCCTAAAACTCTAATGCTACGCTGGATCCAGACAATGTCACCAACTGCTTCTGTCACTACAGAAGAATAAATGTGTCCCCTGGTGAAAAACCTATTAGTATTTTTAAGATAGCATTATCAAAAGACAGAAAAAAAGAGAAACAAAAATTCATTTTGCTTTTAGCTAGATACCAATCTTAGCAAACATAAAATCAGAAGTCTTCTGAGACACCATGGAGAAGCAAGCAAGCACAAAATCCAGACTTTGGAGAACAAAAAAAACAAATAGTTTAGATTTTCAATAACTGAATTACAAAAATTTTTGTAGGAAAATAAATGATGGACAGAAAAGGGATACTAACAATTAAAATAGACTTGAGAGACTCATGGGGCTATTTAAAAGCCTTTGGGGCTTCCTGATTTAACAATGACGTTATTTAAAGTTGAAATCTATAGGAAGAAATATGAATGAGAACAAGGGCTCCTTAATGATGCCAAGTTGTTATTAGGAAAATGATGACATGTTTCTTTATAAATCCAGAATAAGTTGAAAATTCTTTCAATAGAAACAGCATTTAATTAACCTAACCTACTGAACTCAGTGATAAAATAAGCTGTAGAATATAGCTTGATAATTTCACTGACTGGAACATTCAAGAAATCATATAGATTGTCGGCTCAGGGAAATGCCAAAATTCAATGTACAGTTTCTACAAAAGTTTCATGGCTTTCTTGCCATCATAAAACAAAAAAAAATTGACTGTTAAAATGCTGAAGGTATAACGTCATCCATATTTATCTGAAATTTGCTTGAAAATAAGACAGTTGTGGGGACAAACAGGATGAAACAAGATGAAGGGTTCATTGAGCTATTTTATCTTGGCAAGTGTCTGAAATGGTATATAACGAGGTTTTTAATTAAATAATAAAACAAATAATAAATTAGACCTGGCATGTGATTATTTGAGGGAATGACTCAGATATGGAAAATAGAATGAGACATAGTAACACATAGCCCAGTGTACCAAGAATTTTATGGGGACAGAAGGACAAGCAAAACTAATATTAAGACATGATTTCTGTAAGTTTGTCAAAAATAGTAAAAAAAAAATATGAATTCTCAAGTAGAACAATAACAAATTTTGACAGAAATATATAATAATTTGACAGACTATGTGAATTAAGAACATTAGTTTTCATAATAGTGCGTGCTTGTAATCCTGGCATTTGCATGGCTAAAGGGTACTGTAAAAACTCAAGGAAAAAAATCCACAGAAAGAGAAAGAAGAAAATGAGGAACAAGCATTGCTCTTACTCTCTTAGGATAAGAGCACAAGAGATGGCTCAAAATTTTGGGGCAAGTTCTTGAGAGCGTGACAGACTAGTGCAGGGTCCATTTGGTAATAAAAAAAGGGGGGAGGGTAAAAAAACCACAGCAGGAGAACTGCAGCCACACACAGGCATGCTGTATGTCACAGACATTCAGACTGTTGGCTTCAGGTTCTGCACTGCAATACCTGTGTAACATTAGTCAGTATTCCTGGAGCCAGGTTGTGGAGGAAGCATCCGATCTTTGATAAAGTGAAAGAAGAATCTCGTAGAGCTGATTAACATGTGAAGCTAAAGGGAGTTTTTATCTTTTCCTCTTTTTATGGGCTTACCTTCACCTCCAAATATTTCCAGAAGCTTGGCTATGCTATGAAGGCATTTGTTCAGACAGTGGCTGACCTTTGTGTCTGAGGAATTTAAGATTTGTTTCTAACTTAAAGTATTAAGTCCTTCACATTTAATTTGAAAGTTGATAGTTAATGTGTTAAAATTAGATATCAACTGCCTTCCCTTTAAGGTTTCTCTGCATCACTCATTCTCATAGGAGGGTCACAGAAATTCTTATTCTTACTTCCAAGTCAAATAGATTAGGTGGTCTGTATATTAGACAACAATATATTGGGTCAAAACAAAGGGAGGTAAGTCATTACAACTGCAGAAAACATTTCTTTAATTTCTGGAGTCTATAAGCAATTTTTATTCAAACTCAAGATTTTCTCTGTGTGACAAAGTTCCAAGCACTTAATGCCTTCTGACTTGTCCTCGGCACTGATAATTGAAGTAAATGCTGTGTTTCAGTTACAAGCCAATAAAACTGATAGAGCCACACTTGTCCACGTTTGGAGATTGGGTTTGTATGAATTCATGTCCCTGGTTTGAGAGAACAGAGTCGTAAATATACACTGCACATTATTTATACCTCGAATACAGTATTTAGAAAGGATTGTATGCTTTTGAAAGGTCTACTAAGAGATGAAGTTGGAAGGATGTAGGAACGAACAACTGGGAAAAACCAGAAAAAAAAATAAGCAAGGAGAAGGAGAGCGTTAAACAAAGCAGGGTCTGTGCCAGACTGTAGGAAGCAAAAAGATGTTCAACGCTTCTCACTTTCTGCTATTTGACATTAATTTTCTTCTAAAAATGACACCAAACTTATTTTCAGGTGATTGGGAAAATTACCTTAATTTTAAAAGCAAATTCAACCATGCTTTGAATTTATATACTTTTCTCAAAAATCTCAGCATTTGTATTAAATGTCTGAAGTTAATGAACATCTGCTTCATTTTTTTTTTAAATAAAAAGGAGCAGGCATGATTACATCTTAAGTAGATCCTTTAGGCGATTGATACTGACAACTGACCTGGGATTTTTCTGGAGAATGGCACCACACAATATTGAATACACATTGAAAATAACAATGACATTGCTCTGTATTTGAACATTTTTACAAGTATTATTCATATCATCCCATTAATATTTTTAGGTCACCAAAGGAAGTAATATTATTGTGTTCTCCTGTCTCTCCCCCCACAAAAAAAAGTAACACTTCAGAAATAGAAAATTTGGAGAGGCTATTTCACCAGAGGCTATATACAAACTCTAAATATAGACAAATGATAGTAGATACACAGCAGCCCAAGGCCCTGGCCTAAGACAAACTGAAAGAGGATTCTGTAAATCAGAGCGTAACTCAGGGGAAATTTTCCCAAGGTAATTTGAGGAGGACAGGTAAAAACAATCCCAAGATCTTCCTGTTCTTCCTCCCTTCTCCCTATCCAAGGCCACCCATTTCTTGACTCAATCAATGGAAAACCAAGGAACACAGGAACATTTATTTAAAACCTTCAGCCTCCTAAGGCTTAAAGTTAAACTAGAAAAAATAAACAGACAAGCCTGGAGAGAAGATGAAAGATCCATAGTTCAATTATAAACACCCTTCTGAACTGGATCAGTAAACATTTTGTTCTAAAACATTATTCTTATAAATCCAAGATAGAAGAACTCCACAGAAAAGAAAACTTACATTTTTTCTAGGCAACCTGGGAAGATTTTTTTTCCATCCCTCAATTGATATCAAGGGTGACTATGATGCCACTGGTCACATGTACAAAATGAGCATGTTTACTTTGTCTTTTTAAAAAGTCACGGATGAAAGTGTCTACTTACACTCCATTATCCAACCTTGAGTTTTATGAAAATGTTCCTTTGCCTGGTTTCAGCCTGTTCAAGCAGGTGAGTTGAAGTGGGAATGGGCTGTGATCTGTGTCCCCTCTACCACTTTCCCTGTACCTCGTCTGGCTTTTTGTGGAAGCTTAAGTTGGAGCTTACTACTACAACTGGGAAGTTAAGAATTATTAACAGGCACTATCAAAACCTGGCTTTTCAGCTTGTAGGGCTTCTTAAATCCCTACAACAGAGGATGTTTCTGCTGGTCATCACATATCACCCACTAGAATTATTATAAACAGCTTTGCCCTGAGAAGAGTTTTCCCTCTGGAAAGTTAGGCACACTCTTCATCTTCATCCTGTCTTCATGGACTGTTCATTTGGCACCACCACCAACATCAAGGTTGGCAGGAAACCCTTAGAGATGCCCCTGTTACACTAAACCTAAATCAACCACATGCTCCATATAGTTGATTTTGATCACCAAGTAAAGCTGTTTCATGAATAGTCCCATCCTCACTACATGAGGCTGACTCTCACAGCTCTTTGCTCTTAGATTTGGAAGACACTTGTCCATCTGGTCTACCATCATACTGTCCTGAATGTTTTCACAAAGGCCTTCTCCTCGTGGAAGGTAGAAGAAAAGCACTGCTGTTCTCCAGTAACTTGCTCCCAAGAAATTTCTCCTGATACATTCAACAATACTCCTTTTAGAGTTTAAGATTGGACACAATCAATTGTAGCAGTAGCCTTCCAAATGTTATGTAAGTCTACTACCTCATTTAAGAACTCAAGAGGAAATATTTGCCACCTATTTTATTTTCAGCTTTTCCTCAGTTTTGTAGGAGTCAAAACAAAATACTGAAATAAAGAATAAGATGCTGGTTCGTGACAATAAAAGGAGGAATATTAGGACACTCATTTTGTTGAATGATTTTCAGACAAATAAAATTATATTTCTTTCATTATCTACTTATAATTTATCTTTTATTATTTAACTTCAAGTTCAATACACTCCATTTAAAACTTCTTCACAGAAATTAAAACTCCGTGAATAAGGTACTTATCTAAGTTTAGGATTAGTGACATTATCTTTGAATATATCCATCAAGAAAATTCTCAACATTCTATACCAATGAAAATGGGTCTCTTGCCCTGCAACTGTTGGCGGTCCAGGCTAAAGTGGAGAATAATGGTGTCAGATTCAATTTACTGATGTGACTGCCCTTCTCGATGGCAATCCCAAAGACCAAGACGAACAGCCTAATAGCTTACATCCATTTTGATTCATTATAAAGCAACATGACTGACCTGGGCCAGCTGAGTCATCTCATAGGCCAAGCTAGCATTTTTCAGTTTTTATGTGCTGATGTCTGGAAGAGGTAGTTCTAAATGGGTTCTATGCCAGATGTTAGAACACAGGAAACTATCTAGAGGACACCACCCCTTTCACAGGCTTCTGTCCTCCTTGTTAAATGGCCTGGCTCTGCACTGGGAAATGCCCTTGAGCATAACGGTCTTGGGCCACTCTTGCCAGAGCTTGTTCTTTACTGCCCAGTCTCTTCAACACCTCAATTCACCTCGTGCTTGTCAACCTTACCCAACTTGTATGTGAAGGTCAACAACTTTCTCTCAAAAAGAAAATACGGAGTTGATAGAGAGTTTTCAATGGACTTTACTCACCCTTCCAAAAGCAAATTTCTACACAGTATTTTAGTGTAAATCTATTTGCTAGATGAGAGTTTGAAATGTTCGATCACTTCGCAAGAAAGTTGTGAGGCAAGTCCGTGAGGATCACTATGTAGTCTGGGACTCTGCAGAGTGTCTCCAAAGAGTTGCAGCTGGGTTACTTTGGTAACTTAGTTCTCACTATTGGACTCAGTGTTTGTGGTTTCTGTCTGAATGCTTGTTGAATGCGTGAACACGCAGCTCACATTCCTTGGAGAAAACACTTTAGAAGATAGCATTGCAAGGTCAGCATCATCATCACAAATTTAATAAAATCTACATAAGGTAAATTACTACCTTTGAGATAAAATGCTACATCAGATATAACCTTTCTCACTGAAGCGGTCTTCCCTGTATGACCTAAACTCACAACTTAAGGAAGCACTTCTGTGAGAAAATGATTGATGCTTGCCCCATCCCTTATTCGTTTCTTCCCTGGAGAAGTACAGCCTCTAGTGCTTCCTCATTTTGGCAGAAAGGACAGAACATGCTCATCTATTTCCTTCTTGTCTTTATGGGGTAAAAAGACCCTTCCATGCAAGTGTATCTAATGCAGGAAGGTCCTTGATCTACTGTTGGACAGCCATATTTTTCTTGGTTTTCTTTCGAGAAACAGCAAGTCATGTTTGTGCTCCTTTTTCTGCACAGATATTATGTGAGAACAAAAGTATTGATCTACTCAGTTTGGTATTTATTTATTTTTTTTGGCCTGGTAGTTCATTATCTAATACTGTGAGACTCATAAGACTAAAAGTCACACCCAGTTTGGGGGTTCTCTGAACAACCCACGGAGCGGGGCATGCAGCAGTATAGAGTTATCTTGGAATCTGACAATTTTGAATACTGAAATGGAGACTCCAGAAAGGGTGAGGGGCATATTGAAATGTAAGTAAGTATCTTGGAATTAATGGTATGGCATACGAGGGAAGATTAAGAAGACCACAGAAAGGAACTAAAAGGTATTCAAGAGAATGACCACAAGTCACATTTAAATTTGAAAATAGGTTTTCAAGATTTAATCTGCCAATGTTAGATTGAAAATGTATTTAATTTAAGGGACGAAGTTGTTTTAAATAGTCAATATATAATGCCTTTTTTCTTCAAAACCACATTTAGGAATAATAGAAAAATAAGATGTAAATAATCAACTCATGTACTTGGCACAGCTCTCCACAGGGGCTGTAGTCAGTTGAGGGGCCCTGGAGGCTAGAACATCTACTTCCAAAATGGCCCACTCGTGGCTGGGATGACTTTGTTTCTCTCAGGCTATTGGCAGAAGATTTCCGTTCTTTGCCATGCAAACTTTTTATGAGGCTTTTAGGGAAATGGCAACTAGATGCCCCTCAGAACTAATAGTCCAGCTAGGAAAGGCAGAAGGCAGAGCAGTTTATAAGACTTTACACAGTGTCTTTTCCACACTGGCTATGAAAGTTGGCTCTTCCCAGTGTAGGAGACTATACAGTGAGGAGCCTAAATTGAAACCTGACCGCTGCATTCTTGTTAAGTTTTTTTACTATAATACAATTCCTTGTTTTCTAATCTTACGGACTTATTGAAAAAAATGTCCTCTATGAGCAATTACTGCATCCTTTCTCTGGGTAGTTTTCCATGTTGGTGAGCCGATGGCCTTTCCTAAAAGAGCCTAGCATTTTATTGTATTCTTAAAATGCAGCAACAAACCAGACTGTTGTGAGGGAACATTATCCAGACCCTCAATCCAAGGTCCTTTCCTTGAGACTCCCAACCACACACAGGGTAACAAAAAAGTTTCATATTCAACCAACATTTGAAATTCATGAATGGATAGTCTGAAAATGAGCCTTAAAACTCAAGATAAAATTCAAAAGGAGGATTTCCCACCCTTGAAAAAAAGATGTAATTCTAATCCCATATAATAAAGTAAAATTGCCTAACTATTGAAACCATATAGGGAATGACCAAGGAAAGAACTTAACATGTCAGCCACATTAGTGACCCCAGATGCAACCATCCTCCAAAAATAGCTGAGAGAGTCCAGTCAGGTATGTAAAAGAACACACATTATCTCATTGGTTTGCTCTATAAAGGTTATTATTTTTAGAAAATTAACTATTGGAATTAACAGTAAATAAGTAAGCTGTATCATCTCAAGAGATGCAAGAAAATCACAACAAAAAAAATCAATTCCATTCAAGACTAAAGTCACCAATAAATGAACACTAGAAAATTTTTAATCCAGTAAGTCACATACACACAAACACACACAGACACACACACACGCACACACTCCTACAGCTTATAATCTTATGTGATATCACTTACAACAAATGAAATTCCACAAGCTATGCATGGTCTTTATGGAAACAACTATAACATTTCATCACTGAAGACATCAAACTACCCCAAGTGATAAATCATCTGGGCTAGCAAGACACATTCATAGCGATCTTAGTTTTCTACAGATCGACTTATACCATAGAGTCAATTCAATTCTAATCAAAGCTGTAATAAGATTTTCAAGAAATTCAATAAGCAGAACCTAGAATTATGAGACAGAAAGAACTCATTAAATAAGATGGAAATGTTGATATTCATTGAGGTACCATTAAAGATTTTCTTATAAAAAAAAACAAGAAAGTGAAAGCAGAAAGTTAGTACATAAGACTGACAAAATGTCATATTTACTGAAAACCAAGCCTACCTACCACAATATTTAAAAGGAGAACAAATTAGTAAGAAAAAAAATAGGTTGATTAAGCAGACACTTCCAAAAGAAGGAATCCAGGTGGGCAATGAGCAAGTGGAGGCAGGAGGCTTCATTAGAAATACAAAAGTTAATTACATCCAGTATAAGAGAGTATCTATGAAATCAGACTGTCAAAACTGTAAGGACATGTCCTGGGGCCTGGAATACTCTTGAAAGAAAAGAAACTGTGGCATATGGCTCTCAGGTTTGCAAATATGTAAGAATATGGGAAAATCTGGTACTAAACAATAAAATTAAATATATTCATAGGTGGCAACTCTGTATAATGCCCAGAAATCCCTAAATAAAGTTGAAAGTTATTTATCAAAGAGTTTTCAACTGAACAGTATACAGCATCACCAAAAAATTCAACTCCTCAAGCTTCCCTGAGTAGCATGATGAATTAACAAATATTATACATCTATTCAATGGAACACTTTAATTAAAAAGAAAAGAAAAGCAGTTGTAGCTACACATCAACATGAATGCATTTTAAAATACACAGCTTTACTGAAATAGAGAATTCATCCATGATGGCTTTAATTTTTTCAGGTTTAGTGGGGCATGTTCAACAGAAAACAGTTTCCTCTTAGAAATGGACTGGGGTTGGCAAGATGACTCAGAGGGTAACCCTATTTACCTAATGTCTTGGGTTGGTTCCCTGGGACCCACACTGTAAAGAGAACTGATTCCCAAAAGTTATCCTCTCTCTCTGTCTCTCTCTCTGTCTCTCTCTGTCTCTCTCTCTGTCTCTCTCTCTCTCTCTCTCTCTCTCTCTCTCTCTCCTCTCTCTCTCCCCCTCTCTCTCTCACACACACACCACAGGTTTTGAATGTAAAAAAATCAAAATCACAGATGATATTTGACACATGGATGCATTGTGAAATTATCTCACAGAGAAGCTAGTTGGCATATCAATCAACTCCCACGGCACCTGTTTTTATGATTAGAACACAGGATTTAGTCTGTTAACAAACTTCTAGTGTATCATATATTCTGCAGGCATAATTAATAATACAGTTATTAGGAGTAACAATAGTACTGACACGTATAACATTCTCAATAATAATAGGTTTTACATTAGGTCTGTAGCATGTAATTTCTTTAAGGAAAATTCTAAAACTGCCTGAAGCACGTATCAGAGCTTTAAACAACACACATAAGGTAAGGTGAGGCAGAAACATGATCAGACTAAGCTTGAGTCTGCAGAAGAATCCTGGGACAGGGCCACCAAAGAAATGTGACTTGGCAGGAGACAGTGGGACGCCTACTTTTCAGGTTAAATTCTGTATCATTTGCTGGTGCTGCAAGTATGGATGTTCTTTTCTGTTTTCTTTAAACCAGGCAGAGATGAGTAATGGTCCCATTGGCATATATGGTGTATACTTAATAAAATGCTTAAATACAATTTCTACTGCTTTTTAACAATGGCAACCCAGTTTTAGAAAGGATAGATATAGACATCGAAGGATATTCTATTTGACATGGTAAGTCTATATTTTATTGTAAATATAAAAGCCATGTTGAAAATAAACAATCCAAACACTCTGCTTGTATTAGTTTGCTAGATAATACATCTCTTAAAACTGCTCACAGGGTATTTTTCCATAAAAAGGGAGAATGCTTTTACCTGTGTCTAATATAAGCCATGGCATTACATCATTTTGTCACAAGAGGGACTAGACAGTCAGAAGTATATCTTTCCTATGTAAAATTAGACTGCCAAACTTTTCTTCTGTGCACAGGGAGTACTCCTGTCAGTGCCCCTATTACAGATTTATGTACATATTTGATATTAGACAAAAATCAAGAAAACTGCCAGTTTGCCATTTTGTTTCTGAACTGATATAAAATATACATAAACTCCTGGACTTCATGAGCCATTCTGATTTTCCTTGACTTTTTGAATATCATTGGTTTTGCTTTTTTTTAAGTACTAATTTGCTTATATATTGAGCCTATTTATATGCGCAAGCTCATGATAAATTGTTTCTAGATAAAGTTTTTGCAGCTGATCCCACATTTGATAAAATGAATTGAAGTAATTAAGATGTTAGAACAAAACGATATGCTACCTATCTCTGCCCACTGAGCCCAGTCTTCTGCTCTGACAGAGCTCAAATAGTCTGGAAATAATTCAACTGGACTAGCAAGAGCAATGGCTGAAGATATGTGTAAATATCTCTGCATGTGTCACCTCAGTCACCATTGTCAACATGAACCAGGCACTGAGAGACAAGTAGCAACACTGTAACCAAATAGTACCTAACAAGTAAGAGTTTTGAATGAATTTAAAGTTCCAATGGATAGGAACACCAGGTAGTATCTAAATTTTATCAGACAATGAAGAATTGCTTAGAATAACAGAATTGCCAGGATCCCAGAAGCATTAAGTAAAATAACTCATCAAAGATCAAGCCCTAATTCCTGGTCCCTAACTCATTTTAGATCAAATCTGGGGACAGCAAGAGGAGAGACTGTTTATGGCTTGGATGGAAGGAAGTTAATTCTTTTGCTTTTTCCACAAGTACAGCCCCTACTCATTTGTTTGCACAGAAAAACATCAGCTACCAAAATGCAAGAAAAAGGTCATAAAAATTTCTTTTACCTGAGATTTGGGAAACAATTCTGAGAACCAGTGAACGTTCTGGTGTAATTTATATACTCTATAAGAATAGTACACTTATTTTTAGAAAACTAAACAAATAATTTTTTTTCACAGCACTTGAACTTAAAGGGGCCTTGGGAGCTGTCATTTCCTTCCCCTTTTTTAAAACCTGGGGGTGGGGGATTTGGTTCATTACTGACTTTTTGGACTTGTCACCCCTAAGCATTCTTCTCTGTCCAACATTGGCTTCTGCCTAACCTGTCCAGGAATTTTAATGATGGATAGTATGAAGAAATCAATTTAAAGGAAGGGGGAAACCACATCAATTTAATATCTTGTTTTTTTAGCCCCATAGCACTTAAGTTAAGCCCTGAATCATACAGAGAAATATATTTGTTCTTGTTGATACCATAATAAATTACAATCAATTACTAACTCATAATTTTGTTGATCAAGGTTAAGTATATCCTTATCACTCACAGTCCATCATTGCAGGCCAATTCTCCCATTCTCTTTTTCTATTAGGTAGAGATGTGCCTGATTTCTGGCCAATGATGGCATATAAACTCCTATCTATCTGTTCTCTCACACTCTTGCCTTGTCTTCCTGCTGGAACCAGATGACGTGAAGGTATCATCAGGCTGTAATCTCCCAGGTTTCTCCAGGAAAAGCATTGTCATCTCTTTTGAATTGTTGGCAGAGTTCAGCTCTCATGCTTGAAAAACTGAGGTCCCATTTTCCTTGCAAAAACCTGAAGGAGCCGCAGCATTCCTTCATTCATGACTCTCTCATCTTCATGCTGTCCTTGGTCATTGTGGTCCCTCTCAGACTGCTTTTGATTACCTAATGCCCAAGGTTCCCTTCTTCTGCCACTGTCATCTGCTTCTACGAACTATTATAAAAAGACACCAGGTCCACTCAGGAATAATCAGCATAATCTTCTAATCTATAAATTTAATCTTATCTGAAACTTGGTTGGGCTCTATGAAATTACATATTATGAGTCAGGGACTTCAATGTGGACCCTGACGGTAAGACATTATTCTCATTGCTACAAGAAAATGATAAATGAAATGTTTACTTGTGTTAGTCTTGGCAAAGTTAGTTAATTTATGACACAGAGAAGAGCCCTACATAGTGTTGAACACCTTTAAACCCAGCATTAGCAAGGTTGGGGCAGGCAAATCTCTGTGAGTTTGAGGCCAACCTAGTATTACAGAGTGAGCTACAGGGATAGCCAGAATTATAGAGAGAGACCCTATCTCAAAAAAATATATAAAAACAAAAACATAACAAAATACAGAGAAGATTTTTTTTATTCTAGCACACATTGTTTATAATTACACCAAACTCTTGAAGCATGACTAGTATGTCTAGTTTCTTATAACTCTTGTTCATTGGATTTAAGCTAATTCTACAAATTATGTATTTCCTGTTATTTTATAAGGTAGTAAGTTTCCCTTCATGGAAGTGGTGATAGTTTGAAGTGTCCCATAGGCTCAAATGTTTGAGTACATATTCCCCATTTGATGGAACCATTTGGGTTAGTTTAGGAAGTGCAGCCTTGCTGGGGGAGTCATATAACTAAGGATGGGCTTTGAGGTTCAAAACCTCCCACCATTCCTAGAACACTCTCACTGCTTGGTGCTTGAGGTTCAAGTAGTAAATTCTCTGCAACTCAGGCTGACATGACTACTCACAGCCACTTCCCCACTGTGATGGTAATGAACTCTTTTCGCTCTGGAACCATAAGCCCAAATAACCCCTTCCTTCTATATTTTGCCTTGGTCATGGTGTTTTATCACAGCAGTGGAAAGTGACTAACACAATGGTCACTGAGCAGAAGATTATATCATTACAGTTCATTTCTGCAACCAACCCTTGATGCAGAAAATATCTAAGCAGACACAGATGATTACATACAAAGAAATTACATACAGAAAATATCTAAGCAGACACA
>NC_022010.1:36788692-36789268 GCF_000317375.1 Microtus ochrogaster
TATGAGAGGCAGGCTTCTGCCACATCAGTTTTAGCTTCTACACATTTTCCTTTCTCCATCCATTATCCTTCTTCATAGGCTCCATTTAGAGATCCGAGTGCAATATGAGAATGAAATCTGCAGAGGCAGAGGAGTCCATCAACTAGGTCATTGACAGTTTAATATTCTGATAAGATGTGAGTTTTCATGGGAGCTATATGATTTGAATCTGCTTCTCTGAACTTTAATTTTCTTGACAAATGGTCAGAGATGAAAATGCTAACTGGTAAACAGTATCTAATTTTTGTTCCCACTTCTGAAGAGAGCCTCAGACTTGCATTTAATTAAAAAGCAAAAGTAATGTTTGATAACTTGGACACTGGCATAAAATATTCTCCATGATTTGTCACAGGAAAGTAGTAGATCATTCAAAAAAGCAACGCTTTGGAATTCCCATGGATCGGATTGGGAGAAACCGACTTTCTAGTTCCAGAGGCTGACGAATTACCTTCGTAAGTAAAATTCCACGACTCTATGGACAGGTGCTAGAAAACATTTCACACTAGACAAATGGACCCATCCCTACTTGTAAATGTC
>NC_022010.1:36789393-36793881 GCF_000317375.1 Microtus ochrogaster
AGGGTTTCTCTGTGTTGCTATGAAGCCTTTCCTGGAACTTGCTCTGTAGACCAGGTTGGCCTTGAACTCACAGAAACTCACCTGCCTCTGTCTCTGCCTCCCAAGAGCCAGGATTAAAGACATGCCCACCACCACCTGACTTTTTTGGTGCTAAATGATTTAGAGGACTTTTACAAAGGAAACAAACAGCCTAAGAAGATTGTCCAAATTTTTGAGACAACAGCATAACATTTTTATCTATCTTCCAAGTTCACACTCAAAGTACATCAAGTTTTAAAGCTTCATACATGCTCACAGTGTGATAATAGTTCACGGAAATTTACAATTTCCATTGTGCTGCATTCATAGCTACCTCGAGGCTATGCAGCTCAAAAGTTGTAGGTTGGACACACTTGAGGGGCGCCGAATTTTATCTTTCAAATAGAAAAGTCACCCGTCCCAATGCTTCATAACAATAAATTTTTACAAAATCCTGTGCAATTGTCTAAGGCTGATGTGCAAGTAAGACAATATTTGTCCTAGTTAACTTTAGTTGCTAACTTCACATAGCAAAGCACTCACGGAGAGGCAAACCTGACTGAGGAACTGCCTGGATCAGATGGACCAAGCCTACTGTGAAGGGGCTTGGACTATGTAAGAAGACTAGCTAAGAATGTGCATGGGAGCAAACTAGACAGTATGCCAGTCAATGGTACGTCTTGGTTTCTACCTTCATTCTTCTGCTGTGTGTTCCTGCCCTGCCTTCCCTCAGTGATGGACCACTTGCAAGTATAAGCCAAGTTTCCACCCCAAATAGCTTTTGGTCAGAAAGCAGTAAGAAGAAAACTAAAAGAACATGATATATTAAATTTTTGGTTCATTAAAATAAATTATATCACGAACAAGAAACGTTTATTGACTTTGACATCCAGGTGACATGGTTCCTTTCAGTAAAGCTCATGAAAGGTTCACCCTTTTTTCCAAAGAATTCCTACAACCTGCAGCTGCTCTAACCATCTCAGTACAGAGACATGGGCATTCTGTTTTCTGCTTTCTTCATGACATTGGCCTAATCCTTTCATAATTAAAATAGTTTTTTCTTTCCCTTCAATAACTCTAAAGTCATAATGATGGTCAATATTTTATTATAATGACTTAATTAAAAGAAGTGTTGATGCCCAAGATTCTTCAATATTGATGTTCTGTAGTCACCGAGTCCCCTTGAAAGCAAGAGCACGCACTGATTACTGAGGGCATCACTGCCTTTTGAACGGTACTGGCATCAAAACTCACACAGAGCTATTTCCTTCATCTCTAGAAATAGACTAAATGTGGTCATTCCTTGGGTCTGCTAACAACTGCTGCGCTTATATTTGAGCAAGAGTTAGCTAATAGTTATTAAAAGCCTCGTATTTCCTGGAACCAAGGGCACGTCTTCCAATTTCCTGATACATTAACATGACTCTGAGATTGATAAAATTCTCACTGATTTCTGCATATTCTTTTGCCGTTCTTCATTATCACATGCTTCCATATTGCTCAATTTCCAAAAATTCATATAATAGTCATTATAGGAAACTCATTTTCCATATGAATTTTCACACAGTAGAAATCTTGGACAGAAAGAAGATAGCCCAGCTGCTATCATGTCCAAAGTATGGTAGTGACATACAAGTTTCTGCACTACCATCCACTTAGCAAACTTCAGAAGGTCATTGTAAGAATGGCCATTCCCAGTCAACCCTGAAGACAGTAATATCACATGTGAAGGCCTAGAAGAAAGTGGACATTATCCATTTCTCTCTTCTCCATCAGTCACTTCTCAGTCATTATGTTTTTGTAATTTCCCACCATTGTCACCAAGATTTGAATGGGGAACAAAACCTATAAAATTATACACAATTTTCATTCAAATTTCTGTTATTGCTAATACATTTGTTACTATCACCATATTTCTTTGCATTAAAGAGTGGGTGCAGTTTGTACAGCATAACATTTACAAGATAAGAATTTGAGCATTGTTAAGGAGCGTTCATACAGTCAAGCAGTTAATCGCAGATTTGAGAACATAAAGTCTTGCTTTGCCCAAAGAGTTCAGGAAATTTAATGACCGTGGGTGCAATCCACATGTTACAAATCTTATTTAGAGCAAGGTGGAGAAATCAGGTGTTTTACTCTCTAGGTCAATATTCTCTTTCTGACCCACCAAGTTTCCTTGATTCTAGACTATTGATGTTTGTCAGTTTGGGTCAGTCAGTTGATGCCAGGGATCAAATTCAAGCTCCTTCATATGCTAGGCAAGTGTAATACCCTATGCTATACCCGCAGCCCTAATTGTCACAGGGAAAACCACAGAGAACACATGCTCTGTCTCTTTCGGTTCTATGGGGGCTGAAGTGCTTTCCCTTGGAGGGGGTTTAGCTGTGGGTTTTTCCCTTCTGGGTTTCACATTGAGGTTTCACACTAAAAGTGAAACTGCTCCCTAGTCATAGAAAATTGGTTTGGTTTAAGGTCAACTCCACAAACAACTGCTAGAAATGAACAAGTTTCCAGAGAAGAAGCCAATTGCTCATCTTCTATAGTTTGGAAAGGAATATTATCTGGTATTTATGTATTTTATTCCAATCAGCAGCACCACATCATACTAAAGGTTTGAGACTCAAGAGGCATTGGCTTAAGCAACTCACATTCAATAGATATTGTGTGCATGCTTTCAGTTTTTCTAGGAGGAATTAGAAAGTAGTATTGAAGGTGGGATTACCTACTTCATGGCATTAGAAACACAGTCATTAAAAATGGCAGTCACTTGCTACTTTCTGAGTTAAGACTTTCCTTTAATGGATGTAAGGCACATATCATTGGTTTAGATCAACAATTTTATTTTAGCATGGTGTTGGCATCATTGCTCATGTATATTATCAGGACTCCAAAATACAGCAGGAATCTCATGTGTAAAAGATTGTGTAAGATTGAATTCTTGTATCAGGACCAAAATATAAAGTTATTAATGTGTACTTAATGCTAAACAAGCTCTAGTCGATCTTTCTTTATCTTTCTTTTGCGTTTCATAACACCCTTTGAACTAAGATCAAAACCTCAAGAGAATTTTGAAATAGTTGATATCTCAAGAAAAGAACTGACAAATACTATAGTTTCCATTGAAACTTGAGCATAGGTTCTTAGCTCATTCATCACAAATCAGCTTTTAACGCACTGTTACTTGAAATCATTACATTATGGTAGTAAATATGCCATGTAACTAAAAGCTGACACGAAGTACCATGTGATTAAAAGATTACATCTTGACTGTTGAAGTTTCAGATTTTCATCTGATCTGCAGAGGGCAAAGACGGTTTTAACAACTTCATCTTTCATTTTTACAGATGTGTCTGGCTTGCGAGAAATGGCACAGAACTTATAGAAGATGCTTCAGTGAAGTTCTTCTTTGCTCCTTGCTGGTGAACTTGTTAAAGAATTAACCTTCTGCAAACCTTCCCAAAGCTTGAGACCCCTCAATTCATCATGCCCTAGTGTTGCTATGGTTTTAGTTAAGTCTTGCAGATTATTTCAGTGCATCAATGTCTTTGGGGGATATTTTTAATGATTCATAAACCATAATGTGGTTCCCAAACCTACTTTTAAAAACAGTTGTCAAGTATTATATATTCTCTTATCCTTAGTGCTTTTACAATTCAGTTACTTGGTATGCTTTCTAGAAACCTATGGTTTAAAGACCTAAAGAGTAATAAAAGGAGCATGTGTACAGCATACATAATGATTTATAGAAAGAGGGTGTTTTAATTCTTCTGAAATGTGTCAAATTGCTGAAAATCTCCCCTCCGGGCTTAGAGAAAAGGCAGTAAGTGAGTGGTTGCTTCAAGTGTGGTAGAAAGCTGTAGCAAAGGGACATACATTTTGAGAAAGGTGAGCAATAGTGTTCTTTAGAAAGTAATATCTAAAAGTTAGTATAAGAAAATTAATATAATTGGCCTTTGTGAAATGTTTTGCAGAACTCTGAATTTAAAAGATTTGTTTGAAAAGAAATTGCTGTCTCTTTTGCTTATTTTTCCCAGCATTGGGATGTACTGTACAAATGTTTTCTATGTTAGAAGCCTTTGTTTTTGTTTGTTTGTTTTTCCTCTCCCTTAGATGTTTCTAGGCTACCAACCCAACCAAGTAGTTATTTCTGTTTTGATAAAAGATACTAAAATCAATATTAGACTAAACTATCTCATATTAAAGTTTGAATTTGAGCTGTACAAATTGACTTTCTGCATTACTTTAATTCAAAAACAGGCTATGAGAGCAAGGAATGCAAATCAATGACAGAGTACCTTCCTAGCATGAAAGAGACCAATTTTCAGTCTAGTTAATATAGTGATCCATGCCTGTAATCCCAGCACTTGGAGATAACAACAGGAAGATCAGGAATTCAAGGCAACCCTCAGCTAAGTAAAAAGTTGAGGCTAGGCAACATGAGACCTCTGTTTCAAAAGGAGAAAGAAACAA
>NC_022010.1:36795182-36801657 GCF_000317375.1 Microtus ochrogaster
CTAAAAAACCATGGTACCTCCTGAACCAGGTATTTGCACTTGCATTGTATTTTCAGAAACTTCATTTAGGGTGTTTGGAGCATATGGAAATCTACTGGCTAAAATGTAAACATGGGGAAAAATAAAAATGCCCTGGGTGAAGAGAAAGTGCTTTACTCTACCAAGGCTAGGGACCCCTGAGATTGTGAAGGCTAAGATCATTCTCAAGTGTCTCTGAGTTTTCATTTCACAGATCCATGTGAACCCACATACCCATGCCATGACATAGTTGCCTTTTTTCTCATTTCTAAATAGAGATACACAGAGCAAATGAATATGTGAATATGAATTTTTGAGTCCTAATGTTAATTACATAACCAACTTGGACTGCAAGGATGTAATCCTAAGCTACAATGTCTTCAAATTTAACACTACACAAAAATTTACCAAATTGCACCTTTAATCTCCATATCATTTGGAGAAGTAAATTTCTTAAATTATTAAAGGCTGAACTGTATTTTAGAAAAAGCAACAGTGAGCCGGGCGGTGGTGGCACACGCCTTTAATCCCAGCACTCGGGAGGCAGAGGCAGGAGGATCTCTGTGAGTTCGAGACCAGCCTGGTCTACAGAGCGAGTTCCAGGACAGGCTCCAAAACCACAGAGAAACCCTGTCTCGAAAAAAAAAAAAAAAAAAAAAAAAAAAAAGCAACAGTGGCATTGTGCTTGGTGTGTAAGTGTCAATGTGCTGGAATATTATCCAACTTTTACAAAGTAATTAAATGTGTGATTAAACATAAACTGGAATCTTAATCTTTATACTAGCCTTGTGCTTGGTCTCACAACTTATGTAAGTACACAGGAGCTTCCTTAATTCTTGTAGCCTCATGTTTGCTCCTGTGTATGTGTATGCTCCTGAGGTAAGGTATACACACTACTGCAGGCATGGTGCTCAAGCTGGTCGCTTTATTTTCTTCTTCTTTTCTTTTTTTTTTAAATGTGAAATCCAGTTTTAATCCATTCTGTCATATCTATTTTCAGATCTTAGATTTTAAGAAGACAACACCATTTCTAGAAAGACCTTCTATCTAAATACTTGGCACACTAACAATGAAATTTGTTCTCTAAAAGGAAACTAAGCTCATTCCAGGGCAGATGTATGTAGAATAAGAGCCTCATGGTCAGATGGACATCATTTGTGTACCAGAGCTTGTCCTTGGTGACTGATGAAGAGAAGCAACATTCTCTGGTTCCAGAGTAGCAAGTCATATTTCAAAGACTTGATGCATGTGCTGATCTTGGTCTGCTTTCCCTCCATCAGGGGAGAGGTTTTGCTTTTATACTTGTTTCTTTGTTTACTTATGATAAAATACCAGCCCACTGTCTTTGCCTAGTGGGCTATAACCCACCTACCTTACTGGACTTTCACGGGCTTTGCCCACGGACCACAAGCACACTGACTCCTTTCCTTTTTCAAGGCTGTCAAGTCCTTCCCACTTTGGCCTTTGTAGTGCTAGTTTCCCCTTCCTACAGCACCTTGGGGGGTTGCTTCTTTTCTTCAACCACTTGCATGACCTTCCCAACACTGAAGGTCAGCCTAAATATCACCTTTTCAAAGAACCCCTGAGATCTTGCTACACACTCAGCTGAGTTCCCTATCCTATCCCTAATCATGATAATCTCCTTTGTCATTGTCTTGAAAGACCTCATTTGGGTCTCAGTTTATTGCATGTCACCCCACTAGGCTTTCAGTTGTCTTCATTATTCACGTATCCTCAGCTTTATCAAAGGAATTTATTCTTTTATGAAATGCTAGTTTAATAAATACTACCATCCTCTTTTATGAAATACTTTTATCATTCAACACTACACATTAGTACATAGATAAAAATGCACTTCTCAGTATTATAAAACAAATGGAGGCACGTGGGCCACAAAATAGTGCAGTCATAATATTCCTTAATTTGAAAGTTATTTTGAGAATGCTTCTGTGTCAGAGTAGTTGTCAGGCAAAATTAAGCCTATGCTCTGAGGCCAGAATTAATTAAACAGTCTTGTTCAGCTATATGAAAATAAAAATGGAGCCATGGGAAATTAAAACCTAACAAGGAAAGCCAATGCATTCTGGGTTTTGTTTCAGAACACAGAGTCCCGCCTGTTCTAGGCATGCAGAAGGTGTCAAAGAGTCCCCGATGCTCTGGAGGAAGCAAATTCATAAATAAGAGTCCCCAAAGCAAGTCCTTTTATCAACATTTTCTTCACATACTATTTCTGAGAGATCTAGCATCACTTTCTTCTGTGGTTAGGCAAACTGTGCATCTCTGTTCCTTAGTAATGTATTCATCCCTAGAATTCTCAATGGAAATGGTCCCAATGAAGCCAAAGAAAACACAGTCATAAAAATGAGGAAGAAAAATATTGCATATTTTTCATGTGAACTGAGACTATATAATTTATTTTAACTCTCTCAGATGCTTTTCAAAATATTTTTTATTGACAGCCAACAATAAAGCATTATGGGGAAGGAGAGAGAGAATAGACTTCAAGAAAGCTTACAACAAATCATACACTCAGTTTCAGCTTTAAAGCCATTTTGATGGTCAGTTCTAGTCAAGAGAGCAGCCAGTGTCATTCTTTACCGTATGAGCATTAAGCCAACCACAACCAAGGTAGGGGCAGGTGAGAAAGTAAGGACAGGATGTGCAGAATAAGAGCCAGTTTCTTAAGGCCGGAAACAGAGGCGAACTTGAAGCAAGAGAATATTCATCTTCCTAGGTGCTCTTTCCTTTTGGATATCCAGAGAAGACTCAGACACAGTATTTCCAAAAACAAGCTAAAAAGGAAAGCAAAGCAAGTTATTAGAAGGATTTTTAAAATCTTCCTTGAACAAAATAGTCTGTGGGCTCACAAAAGAGACAAAGATCATTTTTTTTAAAAAAAAAAAGTTCAATATGGTAGCCACTAGCTTTATGTGGGTTTAAAATTAAGTGAGTTAATAATTCATGTTCTTCATTATCCTAGCCACATGCCACATTTGCAGTAGCACCCAGAGGTTAGCGACTGCCAGAATGGGTAGTACAAACTAAAGAGTGGTCCTGTTGTGCAAGTTCTATGGGTCACCACTCTTCTGCATTACAGTGCACATAATACAATCCGAGGACCACAGAGGCTGACCTAGGAGACTCACACCTCCATTTCACATTTTGTGTAACTGAAATGCTCAGGAAGAAGTCATATAAGTAAAAGGGGGGACTAAATGATCCTCTGTTGATTGAGGGTTGAAAGGGGGAGCTTAAGTTCACCTTGCAAGCCATGAAATGATATTTAGGAGAATTATTCTTCATTCTGTTGATTGAGGGAAGAAACAGGGAGCTTAACAATCACCTTGCAAGGCACCAAATGATATTTAGATAAATTATTCTTCATCACATTTAGCCTTAATATTCTGTTCACATTACACTACTTCAGACAAATAAAAAAACCAAATTTGGCACCATTTCAGTTTTCAAATGCATCAATGAGTCATTTTATATCTTCAGAAGGTAGAGCTGTATCTGTCCTTCTGAAAAACTGCACTCAGCTCCTGTGAAGGCAGGAGTCTATTTTCAGATCTGAGCTGAGAACATGGCCCTTTAATCCAGGCTTCCTTTAATAGTGTGTTATGGAAAGTCATCATCATCGTGAAGTTTGTTCCTCCAGATATCTTTGGATATCTCCGTCTGGCACAAAAATAATAGCTGACACGGAGCCAAGGTTTAAATCTCATAGCACTACAGTTAAGTTTGCCAGGGGATATAGTTTGGAGAATATTTTTGGCCAGGTTGAAAGGACTACCATGCATAGTACTGTTGATAGAGTCAATTACCCCGTGCCCACAAATCACCCATCAGTTTCATAAAGTTAAATTCCAGCCAGCTTAACCGCTGCTGACCCTTGATGTCTGTCTAATTCACACTTGTGTTCAGTATTGAGCAACTATACTTAGAGCAGCTATGTAAGAGCTATAGACTAAATTTGTAAGGAAAACTATTCCAGTAGATGAAAACTTTTACTGTTTTAAGCTGGATTTGGGGGTCCATTTCACCTTCATGCATGGTTGCTCAGACTCATTACTTCTTAGATGCGCCAGTAGTACTGAATTTAATAAAGAATGTGTGTTGTTTCATGAGCTAACCTGGTCATCTATTTCATATAGTCGTTATCACAACACTTTCTTGCTTGTTATCGCACGGGACCATGCTTCCATATCTCTTTGTTTAAAACAACAACAACAAAAAAAAAAACTTTCCTTGATGCTTATATCATTCTAGTTAATGTCAAGTGTTCCCACAGAAAAGTGTTCTTCAGAAGAGCTGTCTATACAGGCAGAACTCTATGGCTGACTGGGCAACCTCCCATCCCAGCGAGAGATATTGTCGCAAAACATAGGGTTGAGAGTGTCTGAGGAATGACAACTGAGACTCTCCTCCAGTCTCTGTACAAACTGACACTTGTATTCGCATGCACTCACATACATATATACACACACGAACACATGAACACATACACACATACAGGACCTGTCTGTTGTCTGTGGTTCCAATTGTTTTACCAGGCCTTTTTAATAAGAAATTGGCCCCTTGTTGTAATAAGAGCAGCAAAGCTTTGTCCCCAGCACCCGGCCACCCGCAGGGCTACTTTTACCCGAAATAATTACACGGAAACGGTATTCTTTTAAACACTGCCTTGCCCCATTAGTTCCAACCTCTTATTGGCTAGCTCTTACGTATTGACCTAACCCATTTCTATTAATCTTTGTAGCCCACGAGCTGGCTTACCAGGAATGATCTTAACCTGCATCTGCCTGGAGTGGGAGAATCATGGCAACTCCTGATTTGGCTTCTTTCTCCCAGGATTCTGTTCTATTTTCTCCGCCTACCTAAGGGTTGGCCTATCAAATGGGTCTAGGCAGTTTCTTTATTAATAAGAAATCACTCCCACATCAGCACCTTATTGAAGTTCTTTGCTCCTGGACTAACAGGTAGGTATTGACTCTCATCTTCCTGGAGCTATCTTAGTTCAGATGCCCTGAAGTTTCTTGAGATGTGCTTGAACTTGGCTTCTATGAATTTTGTCCTGCACTGTTTCCTTGGTTAGTATCTACTTCTACCCAACCCTTTTTACTGATTCTCTCTCAGTTTCACACTCCTGCTCTTTATCTGACCTGAGTTTCAGTCCTGAGATAGCTTCCCTCTGTATGGAGTGTCACTCCATCAATGGTCTCAGCAAAATGACAGATGTGAATTTCTTGATAAATGTCAAATTTATACATGCTATTTGAGCTGCTTTCCTAAATTTCAAAATCATCTATTCACTGAAGTCACTACCAGCACAACTTTGCTACCCCTGATATAAGAAGGTTAAAATATTAGTGGGAGAGACAGGGTTTTCCAACAATTTCTTAGGCCTTTTTTTTATTAAAATTTTTTTATTAAAAATTTCTGCCTCCTCCCCACCTCTCCCCACTTCCCACACCCCACTCCCCTCCCCCTCCCTCTCCAGTCCAAAGAGCAGTCAGGGTTCCCTGCCCCGTGGGCAGTCCAAGGTCCTCCCCACTCCATCCAGGTCTAGGAAGGTGAGCATCCAAACAGGCTAGGCTTCCACAAAACCAGTACATGCAGTAGGATCAAAACTCAGTACCATTGTCCTTGGCTTCTCAGCAGCCCTCATTGTCCACCATATTCAGAGATTTTTTGATATTGTCGATGGTCCCCAGCCCCATTCCATTAGAATGGAGATCACTCAGTAAGTTCTAGAAGGGAAAGGCCTGCTGCACTCCTTTAACCTTTTCCTATCTTGCTGGGAGGACACAGAATGCAAGTGCCCCACATAACATATTGACAAAACCAACTGCCTGGATACCAACTCGGCTGCTTTTTCCAACATTTTAAATAATCATTTCTGTTCCTTTGTATTGGCATAAGTTTTGATTTACAAGACAGTTTGAAATTAGTACCGAGAAACCATGGATATCCCATAAAGCAAATTTCTCATCCCAGTCAGAATAGGTATCATCAAGGAAACAAAAAGAGCAATATGTCTGAGATTACAGACAAAATAATCAAAATGAGCATGCTATAGAGATGCCTATACACCCATGTTTATCACTGCAATAGTCACAATTGCCAAATTATGGAATCGCTGAAGTCTTCGCTACATGGACACACACACACACACACACACACACACACACACTCACTCACTCACATTAGGAGGGAAGTGAGGAGAGAAGGATTAAGCAGAGAAAGAATGCAGAATTGCATTTAGCCAAAAATAAAGAAATTCTATAATTTCCACTTAAATGGATGAAAACTGAGGTTATTGTTTTAAGCAAAATAAACCCATTTTAAAGTGGCATTAAGTAAGAGCTGGAATAAAAATTTCATGGGGGAAAATTAAACTAAGAATATTGAGTTTAAGAAATATTTAAACTGCTTTCAAGAAAGTTTTTATAAGTTG
>NC_022010.1:36803427-36806036 GCF_000317375.1 Microtus ochrogaster
TTCAACCTAACCTTAATATTTAACAAGTTCTCCAAACACATAGCCACTACAGACCCACTCTATCAGTGTAGAATTGGTGTACATAATGCATGTACACAGGTTCTTGCTCCTCAGAAGAGAATGATGGGCCCAATTCTGTTTCCAAATGCCCAAACGCTTTGCATGATGATGGAACTACACCAAGTTGTATTTGAAGGAGATTAGAAATTGTATAATTCAGCCATTAAAATACTCTTTATGAGATATTAAGGAGGAGAGAAAATGAAACTGATGGAGAGCGTGGGACTCCTTGTCAAGAGGGCAGAACTTCAGTTTCTCCAAACAAACTGCTAGAAGCCAAGTTACATGTTTCTTTTTCTGTTTCTTCCATGGTTAATTTTTCTGAAACTACATAACTTCTTTCAGCAGGAAGTAAAATTCCACTATTTAAAAATTGTAACTTCGGAAAACACCAACTTATATCCCTGGGTTTTACAGATGACAAACTCCGAGAATTTTAACTATTCCAGTGTCTCATGTTAGGCCACTGGTATCACCACAATTGCTGTAGTGTGTGTGCGTGTGCGTGTGCGTGTGTGTGTGTGTGTGTGATTTTGCCTCACTATAGCTTGTTGTCTGTTTCTTGAAAAATTACTCTATTCTTTTTCTAGTGGAAATAGAACTTTTACACTGTAGTACCAATACTTCTTGAAAAATAACGTATAAAAATGTATCTAGTAAGAGTTGTTAAAATTGAGCATTGAACCATTTTGCACTCTCACCTGTTTAAGGTCTTCTGGGCTAATGGGCAGATCTACACCTGAAAGAGACATTGTCAAGTGAAAAACATACCATGGGTAGCATTTAATTCACTTCAGGATATGCATCTATGCTCATAATGGAAGGCAATTATCTTTTTATTGTTTCAGGACTGTCCTGTCATTCCTAATGGAGAACACTAAAGATGTTTCTAATGTGTATAATGCTGAACCACAATAACCTATAGCACAAAAAGCACCTATGTCCACCTAAGCGCATTAAAATTCTCACATGGAATAAAATACACTTTTTATATTTTAGATAACTCTGTGACTTGTATCATGAATGTCTGATAGTGGTCTTCACTGAAGGCTTCTGTATAGCATCTAAGCTAGTGAAGTCCTGGATCTGGAAGGAGAACTTACATACTCCCACTTTACTAACCTGGCATGATCTCTAAGTATATTCTAAATATTTGTCCTTAGACCCAACGATAAGTTCAGTCCTCACCCCTCAACAAGGAAACTTCTGTTTGCCATGGGCGGAGACCACTACAGAAAATCACAACTAATCAAACTATTCCTACAAAACACTCCCACGCCTAAGACATAGGGAACTGAGGAAGAGGAGGCAGAAAGATCGCAAGAGCTAGAGGATCATAAAGGAATTTGCTGTGAGACCCTGATTCTGCTGTTTTTAACAAGGTCTTGTTCTTGACTCACCGGTGTGGGAGGGCCTCTGGAAACCGGGGTGGTGGCTCAGCAGAGCCAGCAGGAGTTTCTCTTGAATTGTGTGTTCGTTAGCTGGAAACAGCTCATGTCCTGTAATAATCAAATGTCAACATGGTTAATGAGTCACTGAATGTGCCTCTAGGTCATTGGGATTCGCAGTCAACTCAATGCCTATATTCACCAATGTTAGAGGGTAAGGGCTGACTATGATTCAAATGGCAGACCATTCTAAAACCTGGGGCGGAGGGGAGTGTGCACATCCTGAGAGACAGCCAGAGAGATATAGGGGTGGTGGGACTGCAGGAGAATTTTATTGTCCTTTCTATGAGTTTCTTCCTTAACCATCTGCAACGGCTTTGAACATATGAACTAAGAGTTAATTTTAAAAGAAGAGCATAACATTTCATTCTGTGATTCTATTTGATGTGTTACATTTAAACATGAGGCATTCTGTGGTCTGGAGTTTCCTTTAAATTACTTGAGGAAGAGCGAGTGTCAACTTATTCAATATAGGCTTCTTTCCACTGTCCTGGATGTACCTGACAGGTATTTAGGGCTTAGGTCTACACATGCCTCAGCATTATATATGTTTATATTCTGGAGTATAAATTAGGACAAGACTTTATTCCAGATGGACAATATGAGTATTCAAAAACAATGAGCTCACATAAAGACCTTAAAAATCAAAAGTTGTTTCTTATATTCGAGTTGATTCTTAAATCCAATACAGTCCATTTTCCCTCTTACCCCCTCATTCTCATCACTACTGTGTGGGCAGGAAGTAGGTTAACAAGGGCTCGCTGCAGTAGGTGTGCAAGCTTAGCTGACCTCAACAGTTGAAAGTGATGATTGCTTTTATAGCTTCAGTGAAGGAAATGTGTCAGAACTTGACTAAAATTGTTTCCTAAATACACACACACACACATAGTGAGAGTGAGAGATCTTGGGCCTGAAGAGATAGCTCAATGGTTAAGAGTGCTTGCTGCTCTTGCAGAAGACCCCATTCAGTTCCCAGCACCCATACAAGGCGACTTATGACCTCCTGTAGTTCCAACTCTGGGGGATCTAATGCTGACGTCTGTATTCTGCTCACAAAATTGCACGTTCCCTCTGTCTGTCTGTCTGTCTGTCTGTCTGTCT
>NC_022010.1:36806151-36822775 GCF_000317375.1 Microtus ochrogaster
TATCTCATGTTTAAAGTATTGTAATGATAAATCTTTTAAAAAGAATACATTTTCTTTTCTTGCTCCTTGATGGGAAGCTGTGCTTTGCATTATGTTCTGTGGATGTTAAGTAGAACGTTTTCCTAATCAAGACAAATTGATTGCCTTTGACAGTTTTGTTTCCGGTGACTACACCTGTGTGATGTTTGTTCTCAGAAATCCTTTCCTGCCTAAAACAACCACCATTTACAGGAATCTCGTAAGAAAAGAAGTTTGGGAAGATTTTTTTTTTAAACATCATGTCTAAGGAAATTAACATGAAAGCAGGGAAAAATATTAAAACAATCACATTTCCATCTTAGTCTCTATTTTTAGCTTATAAACTATAACTATAGCTTTAAAAAAAGTTGTTCCTTTAACACACTTCCATGTTACTCAATGAATAATGTTAACATTGATTAAGAAAATGTCTGCATAATAAGCATCTGGATGCAGAGGTGGCTTTGCCACAGGAAAAGATAAAGTGCTCAGGCCGGGTGAGTGTGAGTGATAGACAAAGACAGAAAATACAGATCCATTACCACTCCAGGGCTCAGCACGAACAAACGGTTTTCTTTGGCTCACAGGAACGTGTGAAGCTTTTGGAAAGCAGAAACAAGAAATTCTACCAGAAAGAACACTAGAAACTTCCCAGATGATAATATGACACAATAGGTCTTGCATGGCCTTCGTGCTTATGTTGGCCTTTCTTCCTTTTCTAGTAAACTAGTTTCCAGTTTTGCACTTTTTAACTGAGGCATGCTTCAATATTTCCCCACGAATAAACGCTAGCAGCATTGAGCTACTCATGGCTCAATATAGATATGTAATATGTATGGGGAAAATTTATTTTATTCTTGAAATATGTAGAACAGAAAATGACAACATTTCAAATTAATCATGTCAATTAATGTTCATTGATTCTGAGACCCAAGAGGGTCTCGGAGAGATACTTTTTCACTATGCTGCTAGAGACACTTGAAAATCAAGTCATCTGTGGAATCTTGAGGTCAGAGGCGATGTTTATGAATCTTATCAATGTTTTAGAGTTGCATATGTATTTTTATGCTTTTCAGAGGCTCAAGCAGAGTTGCAATGACCAGTAACACATATGATGGCTGCAAAGTCTTCAACAAATCACTACATCATTACTCACATATTTATACTATGCCAGAACCACCAGCGATTTCATTAGTTTGCAGAGACCAATAGCGACCTACAAATACAGTGATTTGGATGGAGAGAACAAAGTGGGGAAGTCATCAGTAGAATACAGAGTCTGCAAGACCCACCCTTGGAATTGCTTCTAGTGGTATTCACCTGCCAATAGGAAAATCTTCATGAGAGAAGTAAGCTTTGTTGGTTTTTAAAAACACAGTAGAGGTAACAGAGGTACAGTAAAAGTGAATGAGGTCCCAAAATGAGAAAGCTGATCCCTTTTCTTCCCTCGATGTCACAAAACATTTACTGAATTCCCTCCTACTTCCAGCTGTGAGTAATAAAGTCTAGGACATTCCTGGCCAGGGTGTAGGTTAGAGAAAAGAAAAAGAAAAGCCCCCAGTTTCAAGCCGGAAGGGATAAGGTTTTATGAACAGTATATTTAAGTCACTACTTTTGTTTTTTTAAGTCATTATTTTTAAAATGAAAAAACTTACTAGTGTTTCAGAAGTGAACTTGTTTGTGTCATAAATCACCACTAAATGTAAGCTGATGGCCAAGCTGAACAGGCAGTTTGCATACATTGCATTTTCAAAGAAAGCAGCCCCTAAATCCACTTTCACTGGCTTTATAATGGTATATTTTTAATAGATGTCACAGTCACACTGTTTCCTTAATGTGCATACTATGAACTTAGTGACCCAGACAAACTCAAATCAATATCTAACCTGAGTGTTGCGCCCACCCCAGGCGTTCCCCGCCTCTCCGCTCTGCAAGAACAGTTTTATCTTCTACTTTCTCCAAGGTGCACCTTTTGTGAGCATCCAGCTAATAATCTCACATGAGAGAAGTCTCCTTTCTCCAGGGCACTTCTGGAATGACTCAACAGCTTTTTACACACTCCAAATCTCTGACCATATAGTACAAATTAAAATAAATGCCTGTGACTAGAAATGTGTGTGTGTTTGTGTGTGTGTGTGTGTGTGTGTGTATCTGACATTAATTTAGTACAACACCAGGCAAAGTTGACACAATTTGCCAGAGAAGAAAAGCTCCACAGAATATGTTCAGTTCAGAACAGCAGCTACTTAAGGAGGGTGCAGTGATTAACTTATATTACTGCTTTAAAGAGTTATTTCAGCAATGGCAGAAAAGTAAATGAAATAAATCCAACAATGAGGATCACTCACCAACCTGTAGGGCTTTAGATTCGTGTGCACATACCTGCGATCAGAGGTTGTCTTCCATGCGCAGATTTTAAAAGGTTCATCACAGACAGCAAAGCCAGGAGTCCGAAGCAGAGAGAGGTTGAAAAGACCTTCATGTTGAAAATCTCCTGTCCTAACAGAGAAACTCAATTTTCAAGTCAAGGCAGATACCCCAATGGCTGTCGATTACAGCAGAGCCTGCCTGCAAAGGGCGAGAGTGATCAAAGCATGAGTATCCTACAAAGGGAAGAAATTTATAAAATGGAATGCATCCTGTCACCGTGATTCACTGCCTGGAGAAGTGACAGACTGGCCCACGGTCAATGGGAGGAAGAACCAGATCGATACATCTTGTA
This sequence comes from Microtus ochrogaster, assembly GCF_000317375.1. Taxonomy (NCBI): domain Eukaryota; kingdom Metazoa; phylum Chordata; class Mammalia; order Rodentia; family Cricetidae; genus Microtus; species Microtus ochrogaster. The sequence goes on from NC_022010.1 coordinate 36,808,892, forward strand.
CCTGCCCATTTCACTAAATGCAGGCATCCTTATGTATGATCACGCAATCAAACACATGCTGCACAAGCCCACAGCAGTTACTAGGGAAACAGGACGTGTATGGAGAGTTTTCATAAACTTTTGTTTATTTTCCTTATTGTAGCATTAATTATCCTGAGATGCTAAGCTTGAGAACATAAAAAGTGGGTAAAAGTGGGACCAATTTGACTAATTTAGAGCCAACTGATCATATTCTTAATAGCAGCATAACCAGCATCACATTTTTAAGCAGCCCAAAGGATGAAAGCTGGAAAGAGCTCAGGTTTGAAATGCATTGCTGCACTGGAGAAGGATGGCTTCTTTCTGCTACGAGCAGCACTTTCTTAAATCAAGACTCAATTTAATTAATTCAGAGCTGGCAAACGTCCCATCAATTACTCTCTTTAATAGTCGCCTTAATTGAGGGTTTCATTTTAAGTCAGAGTATTTCAATATATCCAGAATTCCGATTTAATGGCTCTAGGGGTGCTGTAACGACCTCTAGTTTTGGCATTTGTTTCTCCTAAGAGAACGCATCACACACAGCTGATACTGTTCCAAGTGGACACAGTGGACTCAAATAGGGCAAATACCAATAGTTTTGTTACCCACCAATATTTTTGCTATCCAGTTCATTTGATATTTTCCTGAATGGGCTGAACTACCTGTTTTAATATCTAGGCAAGTTCTTTCACAGGCTCATTTTCCAGTCATTATTTTTGAACCCGCCCTATATTCTTTGTCCCGGAGCTTTGCTGTCCCATTTCTGGCTGACTGGTGCCCTTTGTTTCCTGACTGTTTTTCCTGCTCATTTCAGAAGCTGCTGACCAATGCCACCCACTCCAAGACTTTAGAGTCTTTGCTCATTCATCTTACTTTGAGTTATGATATTCGTCTCATCCTCTGGACTGTATACATCACAACCCATAGTCCCTTCCTCTGTTACTACCACTGTGTGTTTGTGTGTCTCCCTCCACTTCTAAACTGGGAAGATTTCCAGAGACATCCTATACATTTCTGCCCCTTGAAATCATTTCAGTCGGTTGAGGAGGATATGAATGAGAGCACGCTGGGTGTATGAATAAGTAACTGCATTTCCAGGTAATTGAAAAGAAAAGAAAATGGGATTACAGCACTCAACTTTGTAACTGGTTAAAAAAGGTAAAAGGGTTGAAAGAATAACTGTGATCCTTCTTTGTTTATTGTTAAGGCTCAAAGTTTAAGAATGCTCATTATTTAAAGTATGATCCTACTACCTTATCATACCACTGTGTTTCAAAATTGTTATTCAATAAACCTCATGTCTAAAGTCTGTTTTAAAAGTTATGGAAAGAAGAAAAATGTTCATCAGTGTCATTTGTTGTCAAGAGGATATATAGATATGATTATCAAATAGTGTTATTCCAGGACAAATGTTAAAAGACATGTAAATAATAAGATAGAAAATGAACTCTCAAAAAATAAACTAATAGTTGAAAATGAAAACTTTTGAGTAACTATTACAATGAAGTCATAAAGTTAAATGTAAATGGTTTTTAAATATATCTTAAAGATATTCAAATTACTTGCATTATATTTGAAAGTATTTAAACTTACATTTATATTTTAAAATAAAATGTAAGTAAATCTTATATTTAAGTATAAAAAAGATTTTATTCTAAGCTTTAGTGTAAAATTTACCAGGAATCTCAATTCTGAAGATATTTTCGTTAATTTCCTTTGTTGCTGTTACCTGTGTGTATATATATGAGGGTGTGTGTGTATGTATGTGTGTGTCTATGTGTGTGTATATATGTATGTGTGTGTGTGTGCGTGTGTGTTGTTGTTGTTGAGGAGCAAACCCAGGGCTAAGTAGCTAACCGCTCTTCCATTGAAATACATCACAGCCTGTAAGTATGATCTTCAAAGTTGCAAGCTAATTTTGACTATGGTGATTCACTTCTAAACAGATGAGTTTTCTTCAGCTTTTTGTCACACAAATATTTGATTTAGTAAACTTAATGCAAACTCAACAAATCTTTTCTCCTGCCATATTTACTTGATATTGACAAAGCAAAGAAAAAATCATTCTCAGGCTACCTTTCATAGAAAGGGAAACATTTCTCTAGATGAGTGAAGCCCAAGTAGGCTCATGACCATCAGATACACTTTACAACAAACCATAAATGGAATTCATAATGATGAAAGGGAAGCACGTAGATAGACTGGGGTAAAAGTACAAAGCTCTTTATGAAAAAAGAAACCATTCCTGGATGTAGCATTGTTGACTGAGGTTTCTGTCCTGCCTGGTCCCTGCAGTCATTAAGGCCCAAAGAAATCACACAGACGTCTACAATAGTTATAAACTGATTGGCCTAGTAGTTCAGACTTCCTATTAACTCTTATAACTTATATTAGCCCATTATTTTTGTCTATGTTAGCCACATGACTTGGCACCTTATTCAGCAAGGCAGTCACATCCTGCCTCTTCTGTGGCTGGGTTATGACTGCAGTCTACAGAATCCTCTTTCCAGAATTTACCTGTTCTCATTGCCTCACCTCTTCTTCCTGCATGGTCACCCTGCCTACAGTTCCTGTCTAGCTATCGGCCAATCAACATTTTACTAAACAACTACAAGAAACAACTCTTTACAGTGTAAACCATTGTCCCATGGCAATCCCCCCATACACACTTTTTTTTTAAAGAACAAGAACTCTGAATCTAATATCCTTTGTTTAGCTTTTTTCCTGACCATTATCCACAACAACTTATAACCAACATTTTAAACAAAGGAAAATATCCATAGTTCATTTTTTTGGGGAATCTGGTCATAGTTTCCTAGGCTAGTTCCTGCTGAATTGGGCCACTGATAATCTTATGGGGACTTAAAGAAAATTTAGAATTATGATCAAGTCATGACTGAAGTATCCTGTGAGGCTTGATCATTTCAGCCAGTAGTCTTGAGGTTTTTCTGGATGTAGAACTCGGACTTCTGGGTCATCCGCTCCTATGAGAGATTTCTAAGGGGGTCTTCCTTGATCAAACGTTATTTTTCTTAGCCCAGAATAAACGCATAGCCTCCCATTTCCTGTGTAAACAAAAGCAAAATCCAACGTGGTAGACTAAATCCATGAAAAACCTGAGAGGGCTTCAAAAGGAACTCTACACACACATACGAAATGCGGAGTTTAACACAACTTCTTGCTATTTTCTGGCAGCATGCTACAGCCCCAATAAGAGAGGTTTTTCTGATTCAGCCATAGCAGAAAAAAAAATGCAGGGTAGTTTTAAAATGTGGCTTCCTGGGCTGTGCTGCCAGCACAAACTCAGGCTATGGAGCATTTAAATGGCATTTGTGGACCCAGATGTTTGTGTGCCCACTCGAGGTTGGGAGGAAAGTAGCTGAGACCATGCTCATGGCTCAGTGCTCCCTGCCTGGGCAGGCAATGTGATTAGGTCTACTAGATTTGCACAAGCAGGAGAGTATGGCAGATTCCCACCACCATACACAGAGCTAATTCTAGGCTGTGCAGTGCTCTGCATGGCAGATTTAGCTATTACTCAGATAAAAAGGGTTTATGTGCTGCATGCTCATTCTCAGAGTTAAAGTGCTGAGTGCAGCTCCTTCCTGGAGACCCTAAAGCCTCCACCATTTTAATAAAAGTGGAGAGAGGTAGACCCAGCATCCAGAGCAGCTACAACCAAGCTTCTTACCATTTCAAAAGCTCTTCAAGACAGTAAAGAATTACAGATATGCAATAAAGACAAATCCAGATTTTTTTTTTAAAAGACCTCTAAATGGGTCACAGTGTTGGATAAATGTATGTAGGCTTAGGAGAGAGAAGAAAAAGAGTACAGAGAATCATAAAGGGAAGTTAATGGTTTAAAAAGGGTAAAGTCTTTAAAGTGACAGAGTACAGAAATAATGGAGTAAAAATAAATAAGCCATGAAAAGATGGAATATACACAGAGAGTCTGGATTATGTATGTTATTGTGTCTTCTTTGAATTGTTTGACAGTGAAGGAACTAAGTACAGAAAGACATTTCATTGTATGAGCTGCTGTTCTAAACCAGCATGTATATTATACAGGTATCATGACTTCCAAATTTGGGTCTAAGGATATGTTACATTGGAAAAGAGGTTCTTCTCTTGTTCCCTCAGTGGATGAGAACCTGTGGATTGCTTCCAGACCTGTATATATAGTATGATGGAACAAGAACCCCCGAAAGGTTGCCATGAACACCCTCAAAAATTACTTCACCCAACTGTTGACTGAGATGAACTTAGCACACAGGATACACCATGAAAGACGTGATTAACAGTGCCCCCAAACAGTAGGAAGAATTTTGGACAAAACTACGCCCATATTCCCAAATATTGTTTGTAAGTGCTTCTTTACATTTAAAGGGGGATGTGCTATAGAGATTCGCATTGGTGTGGATCTTGATTTATTGATGAAATTTTAAGGTTAATCTTGCTATATGTATATTTCTGCTCTTGATTAAGGTATTGTGATTGTGTAGTTCATTTAAAAGAGGTAATGTATAATGTAATATAGATTAACAATCATCTATAATAGTCAAGTTTGTAGTCATGTTGGTTGGATTTTCTAGACGTATAGAGACATATTTCAGTTAGATAGCTATTCTTCAAATCTTTCAGAGACCTTCAGAATATGCCATTTAAAATGTTTAAGAACTTAAGACTTTTCATGAGAGTAAGACACATTTGCTCCTGGCAGCACAAGCTACTTCAAGAGGAAGATGGGTATCAAAGAGGCTCCTTATGGAGTTGGTTAGCCATTTGAGCAGGAAACTGCTCTTGCCTAGACTGCTGAAATGGATGCAGGATCCACAAAGAAATGACTGCTAAACTTGCCTAAAGGTAAGATGATCCTTTGGGGTTCCTGATTCATGAAAGAGTCTGCAAGACATTCTGCAGGATACAAAAGAAAGAAAAAGGCAAACTGCTAATATAGGCAGAACTGTCTCTGAAATTTCCTGCTACATGGAAAAGTCTGCTAAATACTATGGGCTTGTAGGCTGAAGATGGATGTCCCAAAAATACAAAAGAACTTTGGTGACTGTCCAGATGGTGAAATGTCTCTGTCAATTCTAGAGTTTTGGAAGTTGCTTACAATGTACTTCCTGTTTACTTAGGTAATATTATATCCTTCTGGAGTCTTTGATGGACTTGAAGAATAGATAGATAGTTATAGTTTTCTTTAGTTATAATAAAAGATAAAGTAAATAGAAATATTGTAAATAGAAATAACTGTTTTGTTATATGTAATTTTACTATGTTAAAGTTAAAATCTTCCTTTTTATTTAAACAGGAAAGAGGAGGTGATGTAGGAGTCCCCTCTGTATGCTGTGATTACCATTAATGAATAAAGAACTTGCCTTGGCCTGTTGATAGAGCAGAGCTTAGGTAGGTGGGGAGGACTGGACTGAATGCTGGGAGGAAGAAGGGCAGAGTCAGAGAGACGCCATGGAACCGCTACAGTCAGACATACCAAATCTTTGCCTGTAAGCCACTTCCACTTGGCAATACACAGATTAATAGAAATGGGTTAAATTAATATGAGTTAGCCAATAAGAAGCTAGAGCTAATGGGCCAAGCAGTGTTTTTTAATTGGTTTTTATTGAGCTCTATGTTTTTCTCTGCTCCCCTCCCTGCCTCTCCTCTTCCCTTCAACCCTTTTCCATGGTCGCCTTGCTCCCAATTTACTCAGGAGATCTTGTCATCTTCTTCTACTACCCCTGTAAATTAGATCTATATATGTCTCTCTTAGGGTCCTCATTGTTGTCTAGATTCTCTGGGATTATGATTTGTGTGCTGGTTTTCTTTGCTTTATGTCTAAAAAATCACTTATGAGTGAGTACATGTGATAATTATCTTTCTGGGTCTGGGTTACCTTACTTACCAAAATTAAATAAAGACCAGAAAAGCAAATTAAACAGACCTATAAATGCTGAAGAAATAGAAATAGTCATCAAAAGTCTCCCAACCAAAAAAAGCCCAGGACCAGATGGTTTAAGCTAAAATTCTATAAGATTTTCAAAAAAGAACTAATACCAATACTTCTCAAATTATTTTATACAATAGATCCAGAAGGAACATTGCCAAACTCTTTTTATGAGGTTACAATTACCCTGATACCCAAAATCACAGAAAAACATTACTAAGAAAAAGAATTACAGACGAATCTCACTCATGAACATTAGATGCAAAAATACTAAATAAAATACTGACAAATCGAATCCAAGCAGTGTTTTAATTAATACATATTCAGTGTGATGATTTCAGTTCTAGGTGTCCAGGATGAACAAGCAGCCTCCTTTTACATAGCATGTCAATCCCTCAACTTTTAATACACAGACACAGAGACACTAGCTTTTGAGATAATAATCATCACCATAGTTTGCCAGACAAAACACTACTTAAAAAACATTTAAAGTGGTATATAAAAACTATAACACATGATTGAACGTGGTGGTACACACCTTTACTCCCAACACTCAGGAGGCACAGGTAGGAAGATCCCTGTGAGTTTGTTCCAGTCTGGCCTTGTTACACACCAAGTTCCAGATGGACCAGGGCTCCATAGAGAGAGCCTGTTTCAAAAGGACATGTGTAGTGAATGTGGGGTTTTATTTCAAAGTTAAATTCTTATCTTTTAAAATACCCTTTAATAACTGTAAGATGCTACCAAGTAGCCCTTGTCATACTAAGTCTCTATAGCACATACACAAAAATTTAAAAGCTAAAGACTCACAGCATACCACGAAAGAAAATGTTCTACTCACAGAGAAGATGAGAGAGGAAAGAAATAAAAGAAGTTACAGCACAATTAAGATGATGATAGTGCAGGGCAAGAAACCAGTCATTTACAGTAGCACCCCAAAATTAAAATGCTAGAGTAATCTTAACTGAGGAGGCAAAAGACCTGGGTGTGCAAAACCATAAAATGTTCATTAAAGTTAATGAAGAAGATCTACGAGCTCATGGTCTGGAAGTGCTATTTAAATGGCCATACTCCCTAAAGCAATATACAGATGATTCAGTACAGGCCTTCAAAACTCCACTGACATTTTCCCTATAAATAATAAACAAACAAACAACCATATTGAATAAAACAGAGTTGGATGTGCAGCTCATTAGGAGAGAGCTTGCCTGGCATGTGGACTTGGACTTAAAGGGGACACACACACTCAAGAAGGGGACAGGAAGGAGGGAAAGGAAGGAGTAAGGGACAGAGGAAGGAAAAAAGGAAGGAAGGAAGGAAGGTAGAAAGGAAGGAAGGAAGGAAGGAAGGAAGGAAGGAAGGAAGGAAGGAAGGAAGGAAGGAAGGACAATGGGATGGAAATTCAAAGCTCACCAAATAACCAAAGAGGTTCTGAGCATAAAGGACAAAGGAGGTATAAAATTATCTGTTCCATAAAACTGCAAAATTGGATTAAAATAAACAGCCTGTGGTCATGGAGATAGCTCAACAGGCTAGGGTGCTGTCAAGTATGTTGATGGAAACATCAGATAGGTAGATAAGAATAAAGCAGAAAAATCTGCACCATAGGTCTCTGCTGTTACATAATGATTCTTTTAGTCTCAGTTTGGGTGGATACTAATGGTATGTAAGTGCATTCCAAAACAATTTATTTACCTATTAGTCACAAAGGAGTTGGTGGATGCATGGCTACTATAAGGGATCCCTTTCCAATATAGGTGGCTTCACAGTCACACGCTCTAGTCACCCTGCCCGAATACCCAGTGCAACGACGAATAGAAACGTTGAGAAAGAGCTTCCTCAGTCACTCCAGCTTTTCACTGTTCTTGCTGTTTGTTTTGTTGCTTCTTTGTAGGGGTCGTTTTCATATTGAAGAAGTACCTTTCATTTCCTACTTTTATGTATTCGCTAGGAAAGGACATCAGACTTTTATAAATTCTTTTCTTCCATATATTAAGGTATCTTGAAATAAAGTACCTCTTTATTCTATCAATAATATATATAGTCTCTGAATTTTTTCTACTTAGCATACCTTAGTCATGGTCATGGTGTATGATCTTTTTTGTGTATGTTTGCCAGGTTCAATTTGTTGGCATTTTATGGAGAAAAAATTTCTATAGTTTCTTATTAATTCACTGTTCATTTGGGTTGTCAGGTTAATTCTGGCCTCATACAACAGAGGTTCTCTCCTCTTCTGTGTTTGTAGGAGCTTGTGACATTGAAGTCAAACTGTCTGTCTACAGTCCTGCACCCACACACTCTTCTGTCATCCTTTTGCTCATGATTCCTTTCCAACTCCCTTGAAGCAGCACTTTCAAAAACCATCAGACACTTAGCCACTCCTTTCCCTGGATGCCCTCCTTCTCCCCACTGCTGAGGTCGTTTTTAACCAAGGATTACTCTCTGGTTCTCCCCCATGTTGATTGTCACCATTTCATGGTTCCTTGTGTGACTTAAAACCTCTCAGGCTTTGGCTCTATTCTCTTTTGCCATCGCTCTTCAGCCTGCTCCTAGAGATAGTGATTTGGATTCCTACCACCAGCCAGTGAAACAATTTATCCTTCTTTTCTCACCTCTCCTATGAGTAACAAAATTGCATATCCCAAGATGGTTTGCTTCCTGGGTTTCTTATTAGTTTCTCAGTGAACCTAAACCTTGTGCTTACCTCTAAGTGGTTTCTCTTTCCATTTCATGATCATTGCTGTACTAAATGGCCCTGTTTACCTGCACCATTGAAAGACATTCATTTTCCCGTTCCTGCTCCTTTTTCAGTGTCACAGCATCTTCACTTACACCCTCTAATTTTGTGAATCTTTGTGCTCCCTTCTGCTCTCTCTTTAGAGCCAGAAGGATAACACTTTACATTGGTACAACTGAAACAGCCACATTAACAAGTCTCCTCTCGCTCACAGTGCCTCCCATCAACACATTTTCAGAGGCACTGGAATAATCCGTGAGAAGTATAAATGCTTGTCCATAACACACTAACTTAAAACCATCTATATTTTTATCATTTGCCAATATAAAATTGGTCCATTATAAACCAGAAGGTTCTGCATTGCAGTCTTCATCCACTTCCCTAGTCTCGTCGTTGTCTATCTTCTTTTGACATCACTTAACCAAAGATGCAGTCTTTCGGTTCTTCAAAATTTCCAAGCCTCACTCTGCCACAAAAAAAAAAATTGCACCTGGTAGGAAACCCCTTGTCTTTCTGTCTGTCTATCTCTGTTCGTTTTTCTTTCCCTCTACATTTTAAGGTTCAGTGAAAGTGTCACTTCCTCAGTCAACTCTCTTATTGATTCCTCGGGACTAGGTTCATCACCCAGTCATAGCCTATCACTGAACCATGAGATTTTTCCTGAAAAATCTCATATCCCAACTCTAAATCAAGTAGCCGTATTTGGTTTGGGGTTTTCTACAGTGCCCATTGCAGCAAAAGTTTTTAACTCTCATCTGTATTGCCTAATTTATAACTAAGTCTGTCTAATTTATAACTAAATCTGTCTCAGCAACCAGAATTGTTGGTCCCATCTGACCCCAGAGATAGGTAATAATTAAACGAGTAGATTTGTGCTTCTGTGTGGAGGCGCAAAAATGTGAGCATATTTTCACCTTGTCTGATGATCAGAGAGTTTGGAGGTTGCTCAAAATGATTGATAAGTGTAGAAATAGGTCCTGATTTAGGATGTGGTTGCTTGGTTCTTTTGACATTAATATGGGTCATTCAAGTAGATCTGTTTTATCCTGATAGATGGTCGGGATATGTAACCATATTTCTGCTTCTTCTTTTATAATATGAGGTTACCTGAGGAATGGCTGCCTTCAGGATATTTGCTCTAGAGTGGCTTCACTGCCTAAACAACAGAATGCTAATGACTTGATGTTGCAAAGTGTTAAAAACAATTAACTGTCCAAGTCTTCCTTTGTAGCATGTTAAAAAAAATCTTTTGATGCCTTCTTCCCCCTTTTGTATTGGGGTATAAAGAAGTATGGAAAATTAAATGTGGACAAAATCAGTATTCATTAGAACACCCCCCAGTATTATTCTATGGTTTTTGTTTTATTGCTTTTCATGGATTTTCATATTTTTTATTTATATTTCTAAACTCTCATGCCCCTACCCTGGCAAGAGGTGTTTTGTTGAGGCTGGTCCTTGACACTTCTGTTTATGTGGCACTTAAACCTTACCTGTTGGAGTGAATAAGTTCCAACTATTTCACACACAGCAAGACTATTCCAAGGAAAGTATAATAGATACTCTCAAAATCATGGATCTCTGAAGCATTCAAGTTCAGAGATGGAAAAGAGAAGTGATATATGCATCTGTTAGCCTTCTACATGAAGGAATTATCTGGCATTGAGTGAGAGAGATGACAGATAGGTGAGCGGGACTTGATGGCTGACATGGTATGTAAACTACAGATATACAGCTATCTAAAGAAAGAAGAAAGAAAGAAAGAAAGAAAGAAAGAAAGAAAGAAAGAGAAAGAAAGAAAGAAAGAAAGAAAGAAAGAAAGAAAGAAAGAAAGAAGAAAAGAGAGAGGGAGGAAGGAAGGAGGGAAGGACAAAGGAAAGAAGGGAGAGAGATTGAGAAAGAGAGAAGGAAGAAGGTAGGAAGTAGATATGCAATCAGACACGGCAATAAACTATAAGGGAGCTTTTTGTGCTTGGAAATAATGTTGATATCAATGAGAAATAACTCTTTTGGGCATCACCACTAAAGAAGATGGTAGGCCTCCTATAGGAAAAACCTTTTCTGCTAAAAACGGTATCAGATAATGAGCCTCCCTATAACTTGTGCACCCTTCTCCTTCTGTGTGGCTTTTAGATATGATGTAGACTATTGATTAATATAAAGCCTTTGTCCCTTCGCAGAAACTAACTTATGTGTAATATGTCTGCACTTGGCCCCTCTGCTACCTCTAGTAGAGTCTGTGCTCTGGAGTCTTGTTTGCTCTTCTTCAACCTTGATTTCAGCCTTTCCCTTTCTCTTGTACTGATCACAGTCTCAGACCTTGCCTTCCTGTGCAGAGGAGGTAAGAGGATACTCTCAAGAGACCACCCTGTGTTCCCACAGCTCTTTTTCTAGAAAAATCCTCATCCTTTGCTCACTGTGCCTAGAGAACTGATTATCTTTAAATCCGAGGTCCACAGTCATACTTTCCAATTGAAAAGATTCCTTGCCTTTCGCTGCTTCATCTTTTACACATTGGACTCTTTGTCCACTTTTTGCGTTCTATTAGTGTTTCAGCGGTTTATCCAAACTCTGTATCCCACGAAATTCTAGGTTGTGTGAAAATCAAGATGGTGGCTCCTCATTTTCCTCGCTTTATCCTTCTTTCAGCTTGTCGTGGGGATTAAAGGAAAAATGGATGTGACACAGTGTAACACGTATTTAACACAGAGCTTGAAACATGACATTGATGGGTCGCCTTCTTCTCCTTGACTAATGTTCAATACTCCTTCTCTATGTGGACTATAGCCCTTTTTAGTGGCCAACCATGTCTAGAAATTCATATTTTCCTTATTCAAAACCAGAGGGAGAATTTGTGTCCTTCTATCTGGAGACCCAAAAGTTTACAGGAAGTATACAAAAGAGCAGCTCCAACACAAGGCTTCATACATGACAGTGATTTTATTTGGTCACAAGTTGTTCATGATGCCACCCTGCTCCACAGGTTCCACACTGTGCCACAATGTTTTTCAAGATTTTTTTTTTGAAGAAACCGTCAACAATATCGATACATTTAATAACAATTGAACTTACGTATTGAGAAGTTCAGATTAGTTTTATTAGCAAAATTGTTATTATGTGTCCACAGCACCTGTTTGAGTAACAATTCATGTAAAAGAAATTGCTGCCAGGCATGGTGGCCCTTACTTTTAATCCCAGCATTTAGGAGGCAGAGACAGGCAAATCTCTGTGAATTTAAAGGCAGCCTTGTCTACAAAATGATTTTCATGACAGTTGGGGATGTTATACAGAGAAACTTTGTCAAAATAAATAAATAAAGCACCAAAAATCCTAATAAACAAACAAATAAAAAAAAGATGAGATTCAAGAAGAAATTGCCAGTATCCCAATGAGATTTCTTCCTCTGTTAGAAACTTTTAGTCGGAATCCATATTTATGGAGATTTTTGCCTTGACGTGTATAATTTGTACTTCCTGCCTGGCTACGGCTCAGCTGATCCTAAGACCACTAACTGCGGTGATGGAGTGAACTCGAATTTATGGGCACTTCACTGAGCTTTGCTGACAGGTAGGAAAGCAGAGGAATGGATTCCCTGAAAGGGAGGGGATGTAGAAACAATCAGTTTTGCTGACTGCTACAGCTCAGGTCTGCTCAGGGTTAGGTGGATTCTTCTGCAACTTTCCTTTGTCCCTTAAAAAGGACCCAGCTCTTATCTTTTTTTTTCCTCCTCTAATTCTTTTATTTTTTTAATTTATTTATTTATTAAAGATTTCTGCCTCCTCCCAGCCACCGCCTCCCATTTCCCTCCCCCTCCCCCGACCCCCCTCCGTTGTCAGCCCAAAGAGCAATCAGGGCTCCCTGCCCTGTGGGAAGTCCAAGGACCACCCACCTCCATCCAGGTCTAGTAAGGTGAGCATCCAAACTGCCTAGGCTCCCCCAAAGTCAGTACGTGCAGTAGGATCAAAAACCCATTGCCATAGTTCTTGAGTTCTCAGTAGTCCTCATTGTTCGCTACGTTCAGCGAGTCCGGTTTTATCCCATGTTTTTTCAGACCCGGGCTACTCAGCAGTAAAAAACAATGACTTCTTGAATTTTGCATACAAATGGACAGAAATAGAAAACACTATCCTGAGTAAGGTAAGCCAGACCCAAAAAGAGGAACATGGGATGTACTCACTCATATTTGGTTTCTAGCCATTAATAAAGGACATTGAGCCTATAATTTGTGATCCTAGAGAAGCTAAATAAGAAGGTGAACCCAAAGAAAAATATATAGGCACCCTCCTGAATATTAACCTTCATCAGGCGATGAAAGGAGACAGAGACAGAGACCCACATTGGAGCACCGGACTGAAGTCTCAATGTCCAAATCAGGAGCAGAAGGAGAGGGAGCACGAGCAAGGAACTCAGGACCGCGAGGGGTGCACCCACACACTGAGACAACGGGGATGTTCTATCGGGAACTCACCCAGCTCTTATCTTTATTGCGCCCGTTTCCCTCTCCAATCTGCTTCTCCGTTTACATGCTCCCTCTTTCCCAGCTTGTATCAAATCAGAGCTACCAAGCTTGATTTAAAACCGTCTCATACTGAGAGCAAGGGTACTCTTCAAACTCTGAAGGCACAGGACCCCATAGAGCAACACTGACCAGACCCCCAGCTGACTGGGATTGCTATACGTATAGTTATTGTCTCCTCCACTCCCATACCCACATCTCTGTCCTTTCCCTCTGTAATACTGGTGCTATCGTCACTGTGGGGAGAGATTCTCTAACATGTTTGGGTGTCCCAGTTAGGGCAGGCAAAATCATTTCCTTTCCTGCTTGAACGTAAAGTGTCCTCTCACACGATCCTGTGGTCCCCAGCTGGTGCTGTTGTTTGGGGAGGGTTGAAAAAAACCATGAGTGGGTGAGGTCTGGTAGTGAGTTACGGTGTTTAGGCCTGTGAGGTCATAGCCTGCCTGGTCCTTCATTCTGCTTCTGCCTAGATGTAATGGAGCAGCTGGCTGCTCCACAGTCTTGCTGCTGTTAGCAATGCCACTGCAGCCATGTCTTCCCCACTGCAACAGAGTCATGTCTACCCCATAGGCACCATAAGATCCCACCAGGGCAGAGTGTTACCCCTGACACTGTAGGATCCCACCAAGGCAGAGTGTTACCCCTCACACCATAAGATCCCACCAG
>NC_022010.1:36822875-36852790 GCF_000317375.1 Microtus ochrogaster
CAGGGCAGAGTGTTACCCCTGACACTGTAGGATCCCACCAAGGCAGAGTGTTACCCCTCACACCATAAGATCCCACCAGGGCAGAGTGTTACCCCCGACACCATACGATCCCACCAGGGCAGAGTGTTACTTCTAACACCATACGATCCCACCAGGGCAGAATATTACTTCTAACACCATACGATCCCACTAGGGCAAAGTGTTAACTCTGACACTGTGCAATCCCACCAAGGCAGAGTGTTACCCCTCACTCCATATGATTCCCCCAAGGCAGAGTGTTACCCCCAACACCATAAGACCCCACCAAGGCAGAGTGTTACCCCTGACACCATAAGATGATATAAATCTGCCTTCCCTTAAATGTCTTTGATAGATATTTTTGCCATAGCTACTAGAAAGGTGATTCCTCTCTCTCTCTCTCTCTCGCTCGCTCTCTCTCTCTCTCTCGCTCGCTCTCTCTCTCTCTCTCTCTGCCTCCCCCCATTGGACTCTGCACTGAAGTTGCACAGATTTGATACAATACCCCAGAATCAATTCTTTGGCTGGCAGCATCTTTGACATGAGACACTTCCATCTCTATCATGCAGTCCTTACAGCCCAAGAACAGATTTTCCTTGAGAGCTGGAGAAAAACAGGAATACATTTAGCCATGGTATCTAAGGATACATTGCTTAAAAAAAAAAAGCAATTCTTAAGTATCTATCTGTTCAACCCTGTAAAAGTAATCAGTAGCAGCCTAAGGAGAAAATTACTTTCTGTTAGTTTGTATCTCTTCTTCTTTTACTCCACCTTCCAAAAATGTTTGAAACATACAGTACTAACTAGATTCCATGTTTGCTCCAAAAGTTGCCTAATGCACTATTGTCATTAATAACAAAGTCCAAAGGACTTGGTTTGGGGTCCTGATGCTACCTGGACACCAGCCAGTCCTCTTGGAAGACTAGGAAAGCAGGAGGGATGATTGCCCTTGATTCTTGGCTGCTGCTATGCTTTTCACTAATTCCCTGCAGAGCCTTTGTTCACCCCTGACCTTTATCCGTCCTGCCAAAACAGAGGAGTCACTGTCAGGAGTGATGTAATATTAAATGGAAGGTCCATAAGGACTTTGTGGAGAGAGAGAGAACCGGCAGCATCAGCTCCTCAGTTTAATTAGCTAATGAATGCCTCTGTCATTTTTATTGATGCGGAGCCTTGTTCCTACCACTCTGCTTGAATACAAAACTGCACATTATTGGCAGGAAGTATGCTCTTAATCCTTGGGTCCACGCTGAAGATTCCCCATGACCTGAATTTAATACCGTCATACAAAATCCTCACCCACTATATTTCGGTATGCCTTCTGCATTCTGGGTCATTCCACCTTAGCCTGAGTTTTTGGAAAGGAAAACCCATGGCAAAATTCCATACTGATGTTGTATTGAAAAATACAAAGGAATACAACACACACACACACACACACACACACACACACACACACACACACACAAAGGGTCTGTAATTATCTACTCGAGCTGTTCTAATACCTAGTTTACAGTATCTACTCTGAAATCCATGACTGATGGCAGCCACAGGTCCTGAAAAGACAACAGGCATAGTTGAGTCCTCAGTGTGGTCTTTAACTTAGACTGTTTTCTTCTGAAAAGTGGCAAGGTCAGTTCCTCTGTCAGGGTTCCAATCCTTTCCTTTGTCACAAGAGGCCCATCAAGGTTACATTTACTTGTCCTTTGTGGTTCTCTCAATTTGGCCATTACAATCACTGCCGTGGTGATCAGTTGTTAGCTAGCTTTCTGACAGAGATCTCACTGTGTAGCTCAGGCCGACTTCAAACTCATTATATCTTCACAGCTGTCCTTCAAACTCTCTGCACGCTCCTGCCTCATCCTCCCAAGTTTTGGATTACAGGTTTGTGTCACCATGCCCTGCTCTTGATTTGATTTACTAATATTTTATTCAAGAGTTTTTCATTTATCTTCATGACCTATAAGGGTCATTGTTGCAATTTTCATAAAATCTGTTAGGTTTTACACTTGACCTAGTGCACATAGAGAGAACTGTGGCCTGCTTTTTCCTCCTATGCAAATCCTTCAACCACGGAAATTTAGTTTCATTGATGTCACTGTTCTTTCATTATCATAAAGTTTACTTCTGCATTCATTTTAAATGTCTATTCTTGGATTTTTATGTAGTTTTACTTCTGTATTGAAGCTCCCCAACTCACAACTCACTAAGACCATCTACTTCACTGTAGCTCAATGACACACATGTAATACTTACTTATGATAATCTATTTATGCCCTTGCCTACTAAATCCAGAATTTGGGCCATCTCAGTCTCTGTTCTCATTGATTCAATTTTTTCTTTTTTTCTTTTATCTTTTATGTCTACTTTTTTCACATCTAATAAAGTTTAGTTTAATGTTAGGGATTACGAGGATATTTTGCGAGAACATATTTATGTGATTTTTTTGGAGTAGAGTTTCTTTTTACTTTGTTCTGACAGGAAGTTTACTTCCTAGATTCATTTTATTTTACCAACCCTGGTTTCAGGCTCTCAGAATATCTACAAACTATTCATTGTAGAATATCTCTTTCTTACCAAAGCCCCGGATGTGTGGTTCATTGCTGTAAAAGTTCTAATAGTTTTCAACTTAAAGATTTTTTTTAAATTAAGATCTCCCTCCATACACAAATTTTAAAGAACATTTGATGAAAAGTACCCAATCAAAAATCTTAAGATTTTGATAATAATTACAAATAAATTTGTATTTATTAATTGAAGTCTTAGGTTCATGTAAATATTTAAAACTTTCTTTATGAGAAATTTGTCATTTGGATAGTCTTCAGGTAATTTTGTACACATATACAGTTGTGGAACTTTACAGTAACAACTCCAGCATAACATAGAGTTTGGGGACTTTTACAGTAGACCCCAATGTAAAATAATGGGAGTCAATTTATCAATGTTTCTGTTTTCACAGTAAGCTATGGGACTAATAATAAATATCACCAGGGACCTTGGAAGTGTGAGACAAGATGTCTCTTGGAAAAGGAAATTAATTTACCAGGAAAATATGTGTAATTGGTAGCAGATTATCTTTGTGATATTTCCACGAAAGTAAATATGAGGAAGACCCGCAACTGGATCAAGTGTTCCAGTTAGCGAGCGATTATTGCAATGGGATGCAGATTATAAGCCAGTAAAGAAGAATGTTGGGGGGAAAGTCAAGTGTGATTAACTCCAGGATGGGAGGGCAAATGCATTTCAGGCTCTGATGTGGTTGCAGAACAGTCAGAGTTGGGGTCCTAGTAAGACAGAAGAGACTGATGAAGGATCATAGTTTAAATAGCAATGCTACTAATTGGTTCTAGGAGTGTCTGGTTGGGATTTGGACAGGGCAGATCATTGGAAGAGCCATTATATTTAGATACTTGTGCACTCTGCTATGTTGTCGTTTAATCCCCATTGTGAAGTACTGTGAAAGGGGAAATAATCCAACTGCCTGGCTAACATGTCTAAAGCAGGGAGAGATTATTAGGTTTGATAAGGCCATCAGGATAAAGTTCCTATGATTAAATAGTATTGACTGCATAAGAACAAGGAGAGACAGACACATAAGCGTGCATGTGTGTGCATGCACACACATATCCATATATGTCTTATCTCTTGCCATTTATGCTCTGCACTACCTTGGGGTTCTGTCAGCAAGAAGGTTGCTATCAGATGAATCCATCTTATCTTTGATCAGATTGTGAGTGAAATAAACCACTTTACTTTCTAATTTACTCAGTCTATGGTGTTGTGTAAGGAGGTCAAAGATAACGAGATAAGGTTACCAGAAGGATTGTCTGTAGAGACACTGAAGTACAGGATGAGGTCAGTGAGAAAGGGCTGTCAGTGTTTAGGAGTGGGAAGTTACCCAAGAGTACAGGTAATAAACATGGGAAGTACAGCGAGAGATGAATGTGAGCATCAAGGAAGCTAAAAATACTTAAGAAGAGCTGTGGAACTCATTCTGTAATAGACAATGAGATGACAAAAAGACAAAAACAAAACCACTTTTAGGTCATTGGATTATTGGTACTTAAATCAAATGGTTACTAATTTAGGGACCTGGTGAGGCTGCAAAGTCTTCGGGTAACAGACAGTCTTCCTTAGGGATGGAAGGAAAAGGTGAAATTCAACAGGAATTAGAGAGGATGTTTGTGGATAACGGCTGATGAGTTATACTGAAAGGGATTGGGCAGCAGGGCTACATGGGCGCCTGGTGAAGGCTCTGAACTCCCCTTAGTACTGTCACCAGCGAGGATAGAGGCACAGTTCCAATCCACCACCCACAGAAGCCTGAGGTTCCTTTTCCCCTTCAAGACCTCTCTATTCAGGCCAAACCAGGATTCACAGCTTTGATGAAGAGAAGAATTTGAGGGTGAGTTGGAGATTATGACATTTGCGACACAAATATGAAGCACATATGTTAATAGAAAGAGAGGGATTCAGGAAAAGAGACAGATAGCTGGGCATGAGTATCTGCTTCTTTCAAAAGACCCTTAGTTAAGTAATGCCTTCGCAATGGTATATGAAGGATTTGGGGGACGCCCAAGTTGCACTTCTAAAGGCTGCTAAGAGTGTTTCCCATTTTACTCATCTATTTATTGTACAATATTTTATTTTATTTTTAAAATTATGTGCATGCATGTGTCTCTGTGTGGGCATGTACATGTGAGTGTGGGTGCCTTGCAGAGTTGGAAGAAGGCATAAGATCTCCCCCTGAAGCTGGGGACAGATAGCTGTGCTCTACTTGACATGGTTGTTGGAAACTGAATGTAGGTTTTCTGTAAGAAAAATGTGTGCTCTCAACCCTTGATCCATCTCTCCAGGTCAATCAGATTATATATATGTGTGTGTGTGTGTGTGTGTGTGTGTGTGTGTGTGTGTGTGTGTGTGTATGTATATGTATATATATGTATACAGATGCATATGTTGATTATATGCACTACACACCATGTATACATTATACACATATATACATTATCTATATATGTATGTACATTTCCAAAATGTAATTTACAGCAAGGTTAAAAATTAGAAAATTTTCTTCTGTTAACTAATCTGTGAGATAGGTTTATGAGAGTTATTGCTGATGTAGGAAAGGGGCAGTTCTAGAAACATAAGGCCATGCAACACTTTGTCCCACAAGTAAATGCATTTTATTTTTTGTCACTAACAAAATATCTTCTGGTGGCATCTGCAGTTTCCTGTCTTTCTCAGCAGAAAATGCAGATCACATTCTAAGATGAAGGTGTTAGCACCCCACCTCTTCCTTCCATACCATCAGCCACAATTCTCTATTTCTGTTCCACTTCAGTATGAGTGTACATATGAAAATTCTTTTAAGTCTGACACATGCAGGCATGAGCAGAATGCTGCTTTTGATATCTTGATAGTTTCTCTACTTACCTGAGTTATATCTCCCTAAAAGAAATATGCTGATTGGCTAGCTTCACATACTTCTGAAAGTGACTGTATTTGAGGAAATTGGTTGAAATAAGAATGTGATAGTGGGCTCACTCCTAATGTGACTGATGCTTGTGAACAAGAATAAGAAATGTACGCATAGAATAGACATATTGGTTGCGTACACATGGAACAAAGATTTCATGGGAACCCACGAAGAAGGCAGACACCTGCAAGACAAAGAGGCAGAAGCTTCAGAAGAAACTAGATTTTTAAAAATACCTTTTGATATAGGAGGTCTCGCTTCTAAACTTGAAAAATATGTCGGTCATTTAACCCACTTATTGTATAATCCTCTGATAGAGCGTCTGGGGGTGGGAGGAGGACACAATCTCCTTGGTGTAGGTAGAATATCCTTCTTTTTAGTCTCATTTTGGAGCAGCTCGCTTATCTCTTAGGTAGATCCTCTTGATGGGGCATCAAGAATTGGTTGTTCAAAGAGGGGGATGAGTCTTTTCTGATCTGTATAAAGCATTGTGCAACCCTTTGTTCCTGTGTTGCCAAGGTCTCAAACCATTAATTTGTATGTCTGTGTTGTTTTATGTTTGTCCCTTTCTGCTTGTAATGTTTACTGATAAAACAGTTAGATAACTTTGTTCATTTCTAACAAACAGTTATTCAATGCTTATTATGTATGAAGCATGAGTCTAAGTATTAGTTAAGAGGGTCAACACAGCAGATACGAACCTTTGTTGTCAGAATGTACTTCTAGCTGCTCTAATTTATGGAGTCTTCTGTTTTCCAAGTACATTTGTTATGATCATTTTCTATACATTACAATAGATAACTTTTTTAGTAATACAAAATTACTCTTGCTTTGTTCTTTCCTGATGATATGGGTAGCCCAGGCTGGTTTCAAATGTACAACCTCCTGCCTCTACCTCCTGTATCTGATATTCCATATGCCACCAGAGCCACTAACCTACTTCAAGTTGAAAACCTATAATATATTTTTAAAAAGGAATTAATGGTACCCATATTGCTTCATAAATAAAAGTTCTTATGTGTTAACATGATATCCAAGTCATGACTTGGCCCTGCAGGAAATTTTTTAGGATCTGATCAAACTTAGGGATTATAATCCTCATAGGACAATTATTTAAATTGCAAAACTGATGTTTTAGAAAATCAATATATGTAGTTAAAAGAATTGATCACACATTCATTTCTTTTTATTGCTTTTATTGATCTATAAATTTTTCTTCACTACACTCCCTTCCTTCCATCTCTCTTTCTACATTCTCTCTTCCCTGTCCCCTGTGAGCCTCAGACTCCCAATTTACCCAGGAGAGCTTCTCTTTTTCTTCTTCTATGTTGATCCATTTAAGGCTCTCTTAGGGTCCTCTTTGTTGTCTAGTTTCTCTGCAGTTGTGAACTGCAGGGAGTTTTTCTTTATGTCTAAAAGCCACACATGCCCTTGTGGCACGATTGAGCATTTGTTGGGTATATACTAGGGTATATACTAGTATTGGGTATTGCTAGGTCTTGAGATAAACTGTTTCCTAATTTTCTGAGAAATTGTCACAGTGATTTCCAAAGCAATTATTCAAGCTTGCACTCCCACCACTAATAGAGGAGTGTTCCTTTAACCCCCACATCCTCCCCGGCATAAGCTGTCATCATTGTTTTTGATATTGACCATTCTGACAGTTATAAGATGGAATCTCAGAGTTATTTTGATTTTCATTTTTCTGATGGCTAAGGATATTGAGAATTTCCTTAAATGTCTTTCAGCCATAGAAGATATATTTGGTGAGAGTCCTCTGTTTAGTTCTGTACCTCATTTTTTATTGAATTACTTGTTCTTTTGATGGCCAATTTCTTGAGTTCTTTGTATATTTTGGAGATCAGCCCTCTGTCCAATGTGGGGTTGGTGAAGATCTTTTCCCATTCTGTAGGTTGCCATTTTGTCTTGTTGACTGTATCCTTTGCTTTACAAAAGATTCTCAGTTTCAGGAAGTCCCCCTTATTAATTGCTGCTCTCAGTGTTTGTGCTGCTGGGGTTAAATTTAATAAGTGGTTTCCTGTACCAATGCGTTCAAGTGTACTTTCCACTTTCTCTTCTATGAGGTTCAATGTGGTTGGTTTTATGTTAAGGTCTCTGATCCATTTGGGCTTGAGTTTTATGAATAGTGATAGGTAAGGATCTATTTGCATTCTTCTACAGTCTGATATTCAATTATGCCAGTACCATTTGTTGAATATGTTTTTTTTTCCATTTTATATTTTTAGCTTCGTTGTCAAAAAACAGGTGCTCCTAGGTGTGTGGGTTGATATCCAGGTTATCATTCAATTGTGTTGGTCCTCCTGTCTGTTTTTATGTCAATACCAGGCTGTTTTCATTACTGTAGCTCTATAGTAGATTTTGAAGTTAGGGAGTGTGATACCTCCAGAAGCTCTTTTATCATACAGAATCATTTTGGCTATCCTAGGTTTTTCTTTTTCCATATGAAGTTGAGTAATGTTCTTTTGAGGTCTGTGAAGTATTTTGCTGGAACTTTGGTGGGCATTGCATTGAATCTGTACATCGCATTTGGTATTATTGCCATTTTTACTATGTTATTTCTACCTACCCCAAGAGCATAAGAGATCTTCCCATTTTCTGGTGTCTTCAATTTCTTTCTTCAAAGATTTAAAGTTCTTGTCATACATCTCTTCCACTTGTTTGGTTACAATTACCCCCAAGATATTTTATGCTATTTCTGGCTATTGTGAAGGGTGATGTTTCTCTGATTTCTTTCTCATTCCACTTATCATTTGTATAGAGGAGGGCTGCTGATTTCTTTTTGAGTTAATCTTGTATCCTGCTATATTACTGAAGGTGTTTATGAGTTGTAGAAGTTCTCTGGTAGAATTGTTGGGGTCGCTTATATATACTATCATATTGTTAGCAAATAGTAAGAGTTTTAATTCTTCTTTTCTGATTTGTATCCCCTTGATCTCCTTTTGTTGTCTTATTGCTCTAGCTAGAACTTCAAGTACTATATTGAATAGATATGAAGGGAGGAGTGGACAGCCTTGTATTGTTCCCGATTTTAGTGGAATAACTTTTAGTGTTTCTTTATTTAGTTTGATGTTGGTTGTCAGCTTGCTGTATATTGCCTCTATTATGCTTAGGCATGATCCTTGTAACCCCGCACCCTCCAAGACTTTTATCATGAGTTTTGTTGAAGGCTTTTTCAGCATCTAATGAGATGATTACATGGTATTTTTGTTTTTCAGTTTGTTTATATGTTGGATTACATTGACATATTTTCATATATTGAACCATCATTGAATCTCTGGAATGAAGCCTACTTGGTCATGGTGGATGGTTTTTCTGATGTGTTCTTAGATTTGGATTGAGTATTTTTGCAACAATGTTCATGAGTGAAATTGGTCTGTAATTCTCTTTTTTAGTAATGTCATTGTGTGGTTTTGGTATTAGCGTAATTGTAGCCTCATAAAAAGTGTTTGGGAATGTTCCTTCTTTTTCTACTATGTAGAACAATTTGAGAAGTATTGGTATTAGTTCTTCTTTGAAAATCTTGTAGAATTTTGCACTATCTGGTCCTGGAATTTTTTTTGGGGGGGTGTGGTTGGGAGAATTTGGTGGCTGTTTCTGTTTCCTTAGCAGTTATAGTTCTATTTAATTTGTTTGTCTGGTCTAGATTTAATTTTGGTAAGTGATATTCATCCAGAAAATTGTCCATTTCCTTTATGTTTTCCAATTTTGTGGAGTACAGGTATTTGAAGTATGACCTGATGATTCTCTGTTGTTATGATCCCTCCTTTTCATTTCTGATTTTGTTAATTTGGATATTTTCTCTCTGCCTTTCAGTTAGTTTGGATAAAGGTTTGTCTATTTTGTTGTTTTTCTAGAAGAACCAACTCTTTGTCTCATTAATTCTATGTATTATTTGTCTTGCTGTCGTTGTTTCTCTTTGGATAATTTCAGTTCTCATTTTGAATGTTTCTTGTCATCTAGTCCTTTCAAGTGAGTTCACTTCTTTTTGTTCTAGAGCTCTCAGGTGTTCTGTTAACTCACTAGATTGGGATTTTTCCAGCTTCTTTATGTAGGCATTTAGTGCTATGAACTTTCCTCTTAACACTGCTTACACTGTGTCCCATAAGTTTGGGTATGTTATGCGATCATTTTTGTTGAATTTTAAGGAAATCTTAAATTTCTTCCTTGACCCAGTGGTGATTCAGGTGAGCATTTTTCAATTTCCATGTGTTTGTGGGCTTTCTGAAATTAGTGTTGCTGTTGAGTTCTAACTTTAAGCCATGATGATCTGATAAAATATATAGGGTTATTACAATTGTTTTGTATCTGTTAAGTTTTTCTTTGTTACTGAGTATGTGGTCAACTTTTGAGACCATTCCATGAGGTGCTGAGAAGAAGGTATATTCTTTTATGTTTGGATAAAATGTTCTATGGATATCTGTTAAGTCCATTTGAGCTATAACATCTATTCCCTTGTTTATCTGTTAAGTTTCTGTCCGGCAGACAGGTTCAGTGGAGAGTAGGGTGTTGATACCTCCCACTATTAGTGTGTGGGGTTTAGTGCACATCCATTTCTTATTAAATTCTTTTAAAAGTGAGCTATTTCCCCATGTTGCATTGCAGTCCTCTGTTAAAGGTCTTCTAACCCTGAGCTTAAATTGTTCAGATTTGGGGCAGATACAAAGTAGGAATGAGTCACTGAAGGCAAGTCCAGCCATGCTGGGGGTTTTCAAATCTTCAACTCTAGAAACTGGACGGGGAAGCTAGTTCCTTTCCATTACTTTCTCTCTTAAAAGGTGGCTGATTCTTTAACGAGTAGGCATGACTTTAACTTTTTTGCTTGTTTGTTTCCACTTTTCTTCTGGTCAGAAATGTGGGTGTTTTGAAGGAAAGCAAAGCCATGGCCTTTTGAGTACCTCACTGAATTAGTCAGCTTCTAGACAGGAAACATGTTCCAAGCAACATGATTTAACCAAAAAGAATGCAACTAAAAGACTATTCAACAGGGGTGTTGGCAAGCCTGGAGCAGCTAGCAAGAGTGGGAAGGCATTCAACCCAAACACTGCAGGGTATTGGGAGGAAGTGTGACCATCAGAGACCTATGCCAGCTTGAAGCAGTAGTCAGACTCTGATAAAACCTGTCATTCTCATCTTCAGGCTCAACCTGCTTAAATCCTTTAGTGAATCTCAGACCACAGAGGACTGTCTTATCCTTCAGCTCCTCCTATCTTACCAGGCAACTGGTTCACACCAGGCAACTGGTTCACACTAATTGGATAAATCCAAACCGGTCTCCTATCTTGAGTCTCTCCTGCTCAGTGGGGGCTTCCAAAGATAAAAAAAATCAACACAAAATGAAACAGAACCCAAAATCTAAAGAAACAATCCCCCTTTCTATTTCCCCATTGCACAATGGGCTCTCTTGTGCCTCTCTGCCCTTTTCCCTAGTTGGTAAAACCTTTTCTCCATGCCAAGCCTGCTGATTTGTCTTCATTTTTGCTGCTAGCTTTTCTAATCATTATTTAGAAGGACATACCCATGGTGCACTTTCTTTTACCAGCTCAATGGGATTCCTTATTTTGCTCTTTATTTTTGGTCTCTGTATCTTTCAATGACTAATTGAGCTTACTTCTTCTGAAACTCCATATATATATATACACATATATATATTTGATTTTTTAAAGACAGGGTTTCTCTTTAGCTTTGGAGCCTGTCCTGGAACTCACTCTGTAGACCAGGCTGGCCTCAAACTCACAGAGATCTGACTGTCTTTGCCTCCCGTGTGCTGAGATTAAAGGCGTGTGCCACCACCACCCAGTAGCCATAAATACTTTAAATATTAATCTAGACTTTGACCTACTCAAAACCTGCTCAACTGGGTTCAGATCATCCCTTATGTCCCTCTTTTATGGCACACTTTAACTTTAAAAGGGGGCAGCCATGACCTTTACTTTTCTAATGCACTATTAAAAACATCAACAGTTTAGTGTTTTTCTTACCCATTTCCTCAATGCTGAGGGTCTCACATTCTCTTCGTGGGGTCTGGGCCTATCTCTGATGTCCAGCCAATGGAACTGAAGTACGACTCTTGTCATCTATCCTCCCCAAATTACATTATTAAGAGTACATATTCCTACAATTACCTACATCTCCGGGCCAAACTAAAAGACCAGATGCTGTTGCATTGTTAATTTCTCTTGGCCTCATCTTAGCCAAAGCCTCAAGAGCGGGGAGTCCTTATGAATGGCCAGAGCTTTCTAGAACTCACAAGGCAAATAACTACAACAGCCACAAAGTTTTAGTAATATGGGACTAAGTAGATTTACTTATAACCGTCATAATTCAGATCTATCAGGCTGTAGATTTACTTGTAACTGCTTAAGCCAGAGCTTGTCTATATCAGAATAAATGAAAAGCCTTTATTCTTAAAGTCTCCAAAATACATCATTTAAAATACTAGCAATTTTCAAAAGCAGGGACCTGAACTGGTGAATATTTAAAGATTTATTTTTATTGTATGTGTTAGTGTTTACCTGCATGTGTGTATGTATGTGCACCACATGTGTGCTAAGAGTCTCTTGAAGCTAGAAGGGGGCATTGGAGCCCCTGGAACTGGAGTTACAGACAATTGTGAGCCACCTCGTGGGTTCTCGGAACATAACCTAGATTCTCTGCAAGAGCCGCTGGTACTCTTAAAAGCTAGAGCAGCCTTTCTGGTTCTAACTGGTAAATTGTGAGATGGCTCAAAGAGCACAGATGTTTGTTTCTGGTCCCTGGAAACCGGAGGGAGGAAAGAAGGGGCCCTTTCAAGTTTGTCTTCTGGCCCATCATAGTTAAGTTAGCACATGGGAAGAAGACTGCAAGACAGACTCTGTGCTTCCTCTCTTCCTTCTGATTTTATTACTTCAGGCCAA
Source organism: Microtus ochrogaster (assembly GCF_000317375.1). Classification (NCBI taxonomy): domain Eukaryota; kingdom Metazoa; phylum Chordata; class Mammalia; order Rodentia; family Cricetidae; genus Microtus; species Microtus ochrogaster. Next base: position 36,835,287 of record NC_022010.1, read on the forward strand.
ACTCAACAGAGAGCACAAACGAGGAGCCCCAAGTGATGCAGCTATGGATGTCCGTCTCCCAGGATAGAGCTTGGAAAAAAAAAAAGTGGAAATAATTTAGGGAGAAGAAAAGAAAAGAAGAAATGCTGTCGTTATAAATGTTCTCTAGAACCATTGAAGATTCAAAACAGAACCATATATGGCAGGACAATTAAAAATATCCCCAAGCCTACTTCGCTATAATTTCCTTCTTTACACTGAGTTTTAAAAAGTGTTCTATTACAGGGATGTGCAGATTTTTCTTGTAAAGGCTTTGCTAGTACTTTAGAACTTGGGCTTAAAAGGCAAAATTGAAAAATGATTCGATATTTTTAGTCATTTGAGATGTAGTATTTAAACAAATATAAAATAGTCACTCAAATTCAGCGGGCTGAATTTGACTTGTGGGCAGCAGCTTGGTCAACCTCTGATCTAATTTTTGCTCTAATTTTCACCATAATATCTGCTAGGCAATTTTAATGTCAAGTTCAAACCGCACCACTTCCTCCTGATCTCTCACACTAGGATTCTGAGCTGAGATAGAACACCAGCTCAGGCCAGTCACTGAAGCGACCTAGTAAACTTTGAGAAGACAGAGGCTGGGACAAGATTAGAGTCCAGCAATCCCGCTAGCAAACCTGGAAGCTCTGAGGAGGAATTGTTTCGCTCTGTGTTTCCATGAGAAAGTGTCCTTTTCTTTGCTTTTTTTTTTTTATCTCTGCTTACCTTTAGTTTAGTTTCATTGTCTGCTAGTGAGAGTCTCACTCAGGAAACAGAATACTAATTTGCCACCCTGCCCTTTGTGTAGCAAACCCAGGGAAGCAGTCTGCTCCACCCTATTTGGTCTCACACCCATTCTTTAATAAACATGCATGGCTCCTGGACTAAAGGACTGGAAGATAAGAGCAGTGATGACATGAGTTTAGGACAGGAATGTCCCCTTAAGAAGAAGAGTCAGTTCCTAAAGGGAAGTCCCACGCTGTGCCCATGGGAAATGATATCCACAGGAAAGCTCGCCTGTTCCAGGGAAGCACAAATGTCAGGATTGCAGACCAATGTGTGGCATGTTGGCAAGGTGGGAAGCCAGATAGAAGTCTCTGTCATAATCTCTCCACCCCAATACCGCACATTAGATTTGGTAGACATGGATTGGTTATTACTGAACGACTGTGACTGACTTCTCCCGGCTGCTTGTGAACACTCTTTTTCCAGAAGGGCCCAGAATTTTATTAATTCGGTGTGCTTTAATTGAATGTGTTGTTCCCCCTTTTAAAGGTCCATAAATACATATATATGCTCCAACCCTGGATACAAGAGAGCCTGCTTGGTACTCAGTAATAATTTTACAGAAGTCTCAATCTCAGGTTCTTAGACAGGTCCTATCAGGTCGGTCTGGCAGGTGCAGCCATCGGTCCCTTCCTCTAGGACACAGATCTGCGGCCGGGTCTGGGCGCGGCAGCCACAAAAGCGAGGAGGAGGAGGCTGTCTGGCTCGCACGCCCGTGCGTGCGGTGGAGCCCTACAGCTCCCGCCCCTCGCCGCCGCCGCCACCGCTGCCGCCGCCGCCTTTCTGTCTCCTCTCTCCCTCCGTACTGGACTCCGGTGCATTTCCGGCCCGGGGGGAATTTGGGCGTAGAGCGGGCCCGGGTGCGCGGGGGGCTGCGGCCGGCCCGCGGGGTGGGCGTGCGTTCGCTGAGGTCTCCTCCGTGCGGCCGCCCGAAGCCGAGCAGGCGCCATGGCAGACGTGAGTGTGGATCAGTCCAAGCTGCCGGGCGTGAAGGAAGGTAGGCCGGGCTTCGATCGCGGGTCCCGGGGAGCGGGTCTGCGTGGGTCGCGGGGCCGGCCACGCGTGCGGAGACCCAGCCTGGGCCGCCAGAGGCTGCGGGAGGTTCCACGGCCGGGACCGCGGCCCGGTTCTGTCCAATGGACGCTTAGTGTGGTAGAAACCACAGCCCAGCCAGCCTGGCCAGGGCCAGGGGGCGTTCGGAATGGAGCCTTTGTTTTGAAACATGACCCTCTCCTTCTGCTCTTTCTGCTTCCCTCTTCTCCCTCCTTTCTGTCCTCTACTTCCTCCCTCCTTCCTTCTCTCCCTTTTTATTCTCCTCCCTTCTCCCTTCTACCACAGTGTCTGGCTGGCTCTTTCTCACCTTCCAAAGGGTTGTAAGCTTGGCATTGCCTTAAATGGATGGACCCCAAGTCCCCCGTAAGCATCACCCTCTCCCTTCTTTTTTAATAAAGACCAGAATGGAAAGGGTGGGGAGTCTCATAACCCTCATTTTTCATGACTCCCACATTGAAGTCCAGGAAAATAAGATTGCCTAGTCCTGGCCAGGCCGAGCACTGCAGAAAGCCTTCATCACATGCCCTCGGGCCTAACATTTTTTAAAAAATTGTTTTGGTTACTGGCTCATCTTAACTTCAGTCGTTGGCTCTCCAGTCTTAGGAAGTTCCAGACTTAAGCATGTCAAATCCCAGAATGTTTAGGTGTGCTATGGTAAAGGCAGAAGTTCGCTGGGCCTTTGTTGTGGATCCCATTGGTTTCTTCTGGGACCTGTGGTCAACCCTGGGGAGTGTGGAAATGAAAACTAAGGAATTTGCTTTCTTTCGGACTTTAGGTTTCCTTGCTAACTTAATGTGACGCAAATGGTCTTGCTCAGGCCAACCTAGAAATCCCAAGCCTCTTAGTGACTGCTTAGCTGCCTCTGCCTTTCAGTTAAAGGGAGCTCGGTGGCCCATAGTTCTAATTGTAGCTGGTTTGGATCTAGTCCTTTGTTTCTAAAGGGTAATAATGTCCTCAGGCTAAGCTTTTAGTGTTAGCATTTTTCCGTTATTTAGGTTACTGGCTTGACTTTGGTTATTAAGTTTTTTTTTTTTTAATTAATTTATATTTTTTTTAGTTCACCCAGGCTAAGAAGCTGAACGATGGGGAAGACAAACTGGTTCTCTACCAGGAGACCTGTTGTAGAGTTTGTCTCTTCCAGGCTGTCTCCTGCTTTTAGATATGGGTTTTGTGTACATGTGTGTTGGCTGGTTTTGTGGCTGAGGAGAAAGCCTTGGTAGTACTCTCTTTGTTTGTGGGTGTGGCGGAGAGTGAGAGTTGGAGTTCAAACAAAGCCTGACACACAAAGCTTCAGCCCCCTGGTGCTGTGCCTTCCCCCTTCCCCAACCGTTCCTCTTGTGTCAGTGACCTGGCAAGCACTTTATGTTTGTGATGTTTTGTAAGCCTGAGGTCTTCTGATTTCTTACCAAGACAGGCCTAAGTCCTGCTAGTGTCTGAGTTCACACTTGCCATCTAAAACTGTTTCCCATTCCCAAACACCAAGAGTCTGGGTACATTCAAATTGGTTTTCATTTTGGAGAACATGCTTGGCATCCCTGTTTACATACTCTGATAAACTGATAAGAAAATATAGTGGGGCTCCCTTCAGGTGCCCTTGTTAGATTAGAATTTGATACTAGTTCACTTTGAAGGGTCGGAAGCTGTTGGAGTCGCTTTCCTTGGCAAGACCTGGCTTCTCTGGTTCTAAGATCATCAAAGGACAGGTAGGTTTATTAGGGGCACCCTCACAGTGGGGAGATTTTGGTCTGTGAAGTATTCAAGTCTAATAACTTGTATCTTTCTCTCATATAATGCTTAATTATGGCCCAGTTACCACCCAACAATATCTTCCCCCTAATTAAAGAGAACCCGACGGTGCCCACGGTGGAGCAGAGTGTGCCCTGACACTGTGCCATCCTAAAACTCCAAGGGTCTTAGTCGCACTTTGCTTAATATTTTGGCTCAGGTTTTTGAATGTCATTAAAGAGATATCTGTCTCTGTGTTTTCCACTTTTCTTTGGATTTTAAACCTTGGTGGCTTTATGTACAGTTACATCTGATGTCATGGGGTGGTTTGGTTCCAGTGGAGTCTGGCAAGATGTAAATGTGGCCTTTTCTTACTGTCCTTTCTCTAAGAGAATGTAGAACACTTTGAAACGGATGCATCAAGAACAGATATCAGGGTCCCATAATACTTCCATGAATTATTTCCTAGGTTAACATGTAATGTTTGCCTCTTTGGTTTTTATGGAGGTCAGAGCTTCTGTCAGGCCCTTTACACACACACAGTCGGGATGTTCATACTCTTTCAAAAGCAAATTAGGAAACAAGGACGACTGAGTTTATACAGGTGAACAGAGTTAAGTCGTTTAAATGTCCATACACTCCTATCTCATAGTCAACGTATATTTGGAACATCCTATGTGGTGGAAAATGTGTCTTTTCTTCTAGTGGTCTGCCAAATCTTGTTTTGTGTTCCTATTGTTTAGATGGCAAGGCTGATCATTTGCCACAGCTTTAATAATCTGCACCCTCCATCCCATTGTGTGCCTGCAAGTAGCAGCATGGCTGACGTTTAAAATCAGTGCACACAGGAGTGACTTGTTTTTACAGTATAGGCCCTGTTTTCAAGCCAATTATTTTTATAATAAAAGATAAAATTCTGTATAGTTTTAGAAATAGCTATACAAATAGTCATACCTAGAAAATGCTGGTTGATTTTCAATCTGAGACTCCCAGGTGGCACAGTGGGGTAAATTAATACTGTAACTTCAGAACTTCAAGAGGAAGATAAAATAATGCCTGCCCCAGTAAATTACCTAGTAGCTCCAGAGATCCAACACTTAATGCGTGCTCTCTGGGCAGCTGATGTGGTATCAGCATTTGTCTGGTTGCAGAGAAAGTTTTCCTTTCCTTTTCTTCAAATTTCCACAGCAGATTGTGATGATTTTTAATGAGATTCTGATTACGACTCTTTGAAATATTTTATTTACCTCACTGTATTCTCCACATCTACATTCATGGCTTTCATGGAGCCAGAAATTATGCAGGTAATATATGAATATGTGAATGAGTGAGTAACTTGAGTGAGTGCACATATTTTACATGTTCCTTGTCTGGTTTAGAATTCTGTCTATACCATAACTCTTTTAGATTCCTCCTCAGACTATATGCTTTTAAAGACATAGTTCCTTTTAATTCTAGCACATACCAGTAATGCCATCATTGAGTTTATAAGGACACACATCTACATACACACATATTTATGTGAATATATATCTTGTAAGTAGAATTCATCTGATAAACATGTAAGACATACAAAAGAAGAAATTTCTTGTTTTATATTCTGGCTTTGAAAATAATATTGGAATAAAAATATACTAAAATCATTATTTTCTTAAAGTACAAAGTGGTGTGATACAATTTGGGAACTGTATAGACAGATTTTTACAAAAATAAATTTTTTTAACTCTAATATTTGGGTGTTTAGACTGCACGTATGTCTGCACTATGTGGGTGTTTGGTGGCTGTGGAGCACAGGAGGTGGTGTTGCAACACCTGGAACTGGCATTACAGGTGGTTATAAGCTGCCATGTGGGTTCTAGAAATTGAATACAAGGCAGCTGGAAGGACACTCAGTGCTTTTAACCTCTGAGCCATCTCTAGTCTCTAGATACAGATTTTCTAAAACAGTCTGCTCATTGCCATATAAGGTATGAGGGTAGTTGCATAGTACAGATGCCTTGGGCTGAATGGCTGAGATCTAGACTGCAGTTTATAATGTGTGGAGTTGTTCTACAGAACCCTCAGATTTAACTGTTTGTGCTGTGTTTGTAATCTCAACAGGCAGGGGGATTATAAATCTGAGGCAATCTTGAGCTACACATAAGAGACACTTTGTCAGAACCAAAACAAACCTGTACACTTTTACCATCATATGTGTTCTAAAAGTACCTCTAGCTCAAAGAGGTAAAAGCCTGTCCCTTTATTGTACTGTGCAGGTAAGTAATAGTTTCTTGAAATAATAAGTGCATTTCCCCCAAATGGACAAGTTGTTTTAAAGTAGAAAACAACAAACACACGCACACACACACAAACCCCACAATCCTCATGTAAAGAGAGTATAATTGCCATTTAGAAAAGATGAAGTTCACTGCCATTTTTAAAAAGATAGAGTAGAAAACACTACAAACTATTTCTGTTGGCAAAGTATTCCTTTTTATTATGAAAATGCAGGGAGCAGAGATGGGCATCGTGCTAAACAAGTGAGGTTTTGTTTTCTTTTTTTGTTTGTTTGGTTTTGGTTTTTTAAGGCAGGGTTTCTCTGTACCTTTGAAGCGTGTTCTGAAACTAGCTCTTGTAGACCATGCTGGCCAGGAACTCACAGAGATCATCCTGCGTCTGCCTCCCGAGTGCTGGAATTAAAGGCGTGCACCACCACTGCCCAGCTACAAGTGAGGTTCTTAGTGGGATTTGTTGCTGGTTCAGTCTTCCCTCCTTTCCTGTCCCCTTTTCGTCTTCCAATTGCTGTGTGGATAGGTAAGTATGACTTCTGAAGTGCTTCATGTACTATTAGTGTGTTTAAGAGTAGAGTGAGAATCGTGAATAGTAAGACTGTCTCGGGGATTTTTCTGAGGAGTTACTTTGGGGATAATATTTTCCATGACGCTTCATGGGCTTTATTTTTTTTTTTAGCTAAACATTTTTTTTCTTTTTTTTTTAAATTTATTTATTTATTAAGGATTTCTGCCTCCTCTTCCCTCCCCCTCCCCCGATCAAGTCCCTCTCCCTTATCAGCTTGAAGAGCAATCAGGGTTCCCTACTCTCTTGTTTGAGCAAATAACTTATTCCATGGATTCCTGGAAGTCACACTCCTGCCTCAGTGTTTTTCTACTTGGAAAAAAAATGCTTGTTTTTCTTGTATACTTAGCTTTCATGAAAAGGTTAATGTTAAGCTGTCTAAAATTAAACTTCTTAGGGAAGTAAACTCAAAAGAAATCATGGTTCCTAGTTTTTCTTTCCTTCCTGTGTAGATTTTCCAGATAAATGAATTTTGCTTCAGTGACCAAAAGCACTGTTAGTGCCATTAGATGAAGGATTTTTTTTAACTGGTGACACATTTAAAGATGTCCTTGCTTCATAAATAGACTATTAGGACACCTAGATCTTTGATAAGACCTACAAAGGGTAATTGGTTTTATATTCAGATGTTTGAAATAAGAAACTAATATAAAGGAGTGCTCAGATACTATTCTTTTTAAAGGTGACAAATAAGAACTGTTCTTTTTGAGACAATTTCATTTAAAACACATTCACACAAACATGAAGGTGTGTATACCAGGTAGCTGGTGAGCATAGTGTCATGAAAACCTTGCTTTTTACACAGTACTTGTTTACATAGTACTTCCTCTTCTTTCTTTTCCTTCAGTGGAGTTCATTGAGTTATGATTTATATAGGATGAAATATCATTCTTCTTAGTATATGGCTGTGAAGAGCTGTAGAGTCTATTTACAAGTTTGCTGATTTTTGTAATTAGACTTCTTATTGAGCTTGGACAATTCTCTATACATGCATCTTTAAGACATCCAATTTACAAATGAAGTCAGTTTTAAATCTTTGTCTAATATCACAGCATTGTACACAACATTATTAAATACCTCTATGTAACCTTTTTAAATGTTGCTGTCTCGTACCTCATCAATCACAAACAAAAGATAACTTTTAAATTTTGCTCAGTGGAACTTGCCTAAGATAAATATTGTGATATTTCAGTTACTAGTGTCATTTTACTTTGATAGCAAACATTCTACCACTGAGCCTCAAACCTAGTAGCTAGTCCCAAGAGATCCAACTTTTAAAATAAGTTTCTCATTTTTTTTAGCTTATTGCTTGAGTAATTGGCTGTCTTCACAGTCTTTTATGTGCATTTGCATAGATGAAGTGCTACTTCAGAGACTCAGTCAGAAGTGTACCTAGACCAATGTGCCACCAAACCTTGAAAGCTTTAAGCTTTATATCTGATTGATGTTTGTAATCCCCAGGAAGCTCCTTAGTGACAGATATGACAGATAGCTAGTGAGGTCACCACTGGGCTTTTTTGCTTTGTCTTTTTTAAGGAGTCTTCAAGCTGGGGTTAATGTTCCTCGGTTTGCTCTAACCATGCATATGGTAAAGTGTGAACAGCATCAGTCTGTGCTGCCCTGTCCTCTGTCTGTGTTCACAGCTTACTCAGTCTTCTTTCCTTACCTTAGAGAACTCACAATTTACTTTAAGAATCACATTCTCTAACTTTGAGGACACTGGGAAATGAAGTAGGGAAAGATTGAGAAGAACTCAATTAAGGCTCTGCTTGTTCCCATTTGTGCTCAAATCTGGGCTAGCAGCTCTTTTAGAAAGTGTCCTTGTCTTCATTTATAGGTCACATTCTGGCTCTGCCTACAAAACGTTTCTTGTTTTGTCAGTGATAGCTGGATTCTAAGTTGGGGTCTGCTTCTTTTGTTTCCCCAGATGTCTGCTGTCTGGCTTCATAATTTTAAACTGTTCTGTATTGTATGTGCAACCCATTCTTTTTTTGTTGTTCTTTCCTTTTATTGAAAATAGATTCTTTCCTAATATATTCTGATTATAGTTTCCCCTTCTTCTCCTCCCAGCTCTTGCCTACCTCTCCTGTCTTCCAGGCCCACCTCCTTTCTCTTTCTCGTTAGAAAAGAACAGGCTTCTGAGAAATACCAACCAAACATGGCAGGTTAAAATATAGTTAGATAAAGCAATATCATCATTTTGAAGTTGGACTTGGCAAACTGAGAGGAGGAAAAGAGTCCCAAGAGCAGGCACAAGAAGGAGATACACACTCATTCTCACACTCTGGAGATCCATAATAAATAACACTCTGGTGCAAATGTAGGTAGGTCCTGTGCTTTCTGCTCCAGTCTCTGAGTTCATGTGTGCCTTGCTTAGTTTACTCTAAGGTGGGCCTTGTTCTTCTTGTTCTCCAACTCCTCTGGCTCTGGCTCTTACATACTTTTTGCCTCCTTTTCCTTGTGGTTCCCTGAGTTCTGAGTGGAGGGATTTGATAGAGATATCCCAGTTAGAATTATGTGTTTCAATGTCTTTCTCACTCTCTGCTTAATATCTAGCCATGGGTCTCTGCATCTGTTTCCATTTGCTGTTGGAGGAAGCTTCTCTGGTGATGACTGAACAATATAGCAGAATATCATTAGGAATCATTTCAGAATGTCACTAAGTGTCATTTAGTGATGCTTTTTTTTAAGACCTGTACCTGTAGTGTTTGGTTTTATCCTACATCTTTGGGCTGTCTTTTTGGTTACCATAGAAGTATTCTGTCTTGTAGAGTAGGCCTTAAATCAAATCAGACATTAGTGACTACTCCTACCACCAGTTTTGTGCCATCCTTGGCCTAACATACTTTGCAGACAAGACAGATTATAGGTCAAAGGTTTTGTGGTTGCGTTGGTTTATTTTTCTCTTTTGGTTGCCTGAAGAGTACCTTCCTGCACTTAACACACCCTACTTTTGGTTGGTGACTCTAAAGGCCGATGACTCTAGGTTGCTCCTTCCTCCGAGGCTGCTGTGCTGTCCTATCATCCATCCCTTGCTCTTGGGGCTCCAGCACCTAAGGCTGCTGGACCCATGCATGCTGCCTATTCCCTTGCTTTCCAGGTGGCTTATGGCAACCTCTCTTGTCAGGCATTCCGGATCAAGGTTGTCATCACCCATCCTGGTCAGAACGGTGAGCCATGAGTATGTTTTGTTGTTTTTAGCTCTGTAGGGTTGATGATTGAAAGCTGGTGACAGAAAGTGGCATTGTTGAAAGACCAGGGGTTTGATGATTGGGTGGGATCCTTGTTAGATCCTTTCTGGCTGTGTAAATGCAAAGCTTCATTGGCTGGTCAAACCTGAAGGAAACCAAGACTGTCTTGAGGGTCATGATTTATTTTGAAATTCAGAGTTATTAAGCGAAACATAAAGTGTACACTATGAAATACATTAGACATGATTGAGGCTTCATGCATTCAGTACCAGTGCGGTGGGACTTTCCATCTGGTGATGCTGCTGGCTGGTTGCTTTCTACCCTTGCCAGCATTGTCTCTGTGAGCCCTAACCTCTGCCCTCTGCTTGGAGTTTATGTCTTCACTATGCAGATGGAGGCTTTCTTCATTCCTAACACCTGGCCTACCTAGCTTAGCACGAGAAGTGATTCTCTGTCAGCCTGAGCTACCTCTTTCCCATGTGTCTCCTGAGCTCCCTTTAAAGTACCTATTCCTAGACCAGCCTGCCCCATTCTCTGAACAGTCCACTTTCTGTTGACTAGACCACTAGCGGACTAGATCCTAGAGTTTTGTCTATTAGATAGTTCTCTGGAAAACTGTTTCCCGCACAGGATGGTCTGGGGTGACTGAAATGCTGCTAGGGTACAACCTAGCATCCTTTCAGGAGCTCACTCGGGTAGTGGTGGGACGAGGGTTAACTCATGTTTACTTTCCTTACATGAATTCTCTCATCTCTGAGATATCTAAAGGAGTTTTCTATTTGGGTTTGTTGCAGGGAATAGTCTAATCTGTTTAAAGGCTGATGCTAGTTTTGTGAGACCCTGGTAAAATACATACATTATTCAGGAATTTCTGTGCCAGCTTTGTGGAGGACACAGAAAATACAGTTTTAGATGGTGCTGCATTTAACTCTGAGTTCTCATGTGTGCTCTTTCCTCCTTTAGTTGATTTTTAGATAAAGGACATTAACAAATAACATTCAAGTTTAACAGACCAGTTTTTTAAAAATAAAGAGAGATAATAGCAAACAACTCTGAAAGTTTTAGATAAAAAATTATGTACAGTTTATAAGTTTGTAATGGTTTAATGATGAAAAGAAGGGGAAAAATCATAATCAAAGTAGCTCAAAGGTTTTCGCTTTAGTTATGTTTAATTTGTACTTTAGAATGATCTCATTCAGTTTAAGTGGAAAAGGTAAAATCAGCACTCCTTTAAACACACAAATGCTCTAAGTATATCTGAGAATTTCTTACATGAATACAGTATATTTTGATCATATCCACTTCTTCTCTTCCAGCTCTTTTCAAACCCTCTACTCTATCACATCCGCTCCCAACCTCATGTCTTCCTCCTCATGTCTCCCTTTCTCTTCTTCCTTATTTTTATTACTTTTGGTTCTGTGTATATGTGTGCATCGGTGTGTGGGTGAGGTGCCATGCATGTGGGTTCCTTGGAGGTCAGAGGCCTCAGGTGTTTCTAGAACTGGAGTTACGGTGTTAGGAGTCTCCTGGTGTAGGTGCTGAGAACTGAACTCGAGTCCTTTGCAATAGCTCACAACTGATAAGTCTTCTACCTTTTTAATAAGAGTCAAATATGCATGCAGGGTAGACGTCCATTAGGGTAATCAGGTGTGCTCATCTTCTTGCAGGATGAAACATTAGGATCAAGCTTCCTCTGTCTACATGTAGCTACTCAGTTTCCCCTGCATCATTTGCATCTCCTCTTCAGTGTGTGTGTGTGTGTGTGTGTTTTTTATTACTACAGGTGTGTGTTCTTATATCTGGGTTCTTTGATCTGTGGGTATGTCTGGATTGTGACTGTGCCATGTTTTTACTACTGCGGCAGTGTAGCTTTAAAACAGGGATGCAGAGTCTCCAGTGGGACTATACTGTTCAAGACAGTGTTGGCTAGCCTGGATGTTCATTGCTTCCCTATGGATGTTAAGATTGGATTTGTTTGTTGGTTTTTTTTATTTCTATGAAGAATTGTGATTGGAATTTTGATGGATTTGCGTTGAATCTGTAGTTTGCTTTTCATAATATTCTAACAATTCGTAGGGATAAGAGGTCATTCATTTTGTATTTTCTTCAGTTTACTTACATTTTAAAGTTCTCACTTTATAGGTCTTTCATTTCCTTGCTATGTTGGGCTATTTTATTTTATTGAGGGTATTGTGAATGAGATTTCTTGATTTTTTTTTTCCCTCTGTGAATTTTGTCTTTGTCTTTTTGTTAGTTTTGTATCTGCTCACTTTGCTGAAGGTGTTTCTCAGTTCTAGGAGTTTCTTTGGGAACTCGGAATCTCATGAATAGAGTATTATCATCTGCAATAGACTTTGACTTCTTCTATTTCTAATCCCTTTTATTTTCTTCTCATTTTATTTCTGTAGCTGGGAATCCATGTGGTTTGTTGAGTAGAAGTGAATAGAGTGGTCCCATTAGCTCTGATCTTAGTGTCAATGCTTTGATTTTTGCAATTATGCATGATGATAGTCATTAGTTTGTGATATGAAACCATCATTGTGTTTAGATATGATTCTTGTATTCCTGGTCTCCCCAGGATATATTTTTTTTATTATAAATGGATGTTTTATTGTATCAAAGGTCGTTTCCATGTCTATGAAGTAGCTATGTGAGTTACACCCACATCCCTAACTTGGTCTTTTGGATGTGTACTTGAATTTGCTTTACAAGTATTTTGTTGACAATTTTTGCATCTTTGTTGATTAGAGAGATTGTGTTATAATTGTTTATGAAGTTGGTATGGGGTGATACTGGCTTTGTAAAAGGGTTTGGAAGTGTGCCTCCATTTCTATTTTAAAGAATAAATTTTGGAGTATTGATATCAGTTTTTTTTTTTCCAAAGGTCTAGTAGAATTCTGTACTGAATTAATCTAGACCTGGGCTTTGTGTGGTAGGGAGAGTTTTATTACTGCTTTTACCTCATTGCTTGTAAAAAATTCACTTCATCTTGGTTTAGTTTCCATAGATCTCCACCCATTTCCTTTAAATATTTCAGTTTAGTGAAATGTAAAGTTTTAAAGTATGTTATCAGGATTTTTTTTGATACTTTTTGGTGTTTTTTAATTTTTCCTGTTTTATTCTTAATTTTTCTAGTTTATGCCTTCTTTCTTTCTTTCTTTTGGTTGGTTTGTGTAAGCCTTTGTCAGTGTTATCTTTTCAAAGATCCAGCTCTGATCCATTGGTTCTTTTTATCATTTATGTCATCTCTATTTCATAATTTCCAACTGTATCTTCATTATTTCTGCCTGTCTACTGCTTTTGGGATTGATTTGTTTTTGTTATTTTAATGACTTAAGATTCATTACCAGATTATTTAATTCTAGGAATTTTAAAAAATTCTTTCTTGATTCTTCAGTGTACCATTCATCATTCCAGTGTTTTGTTTAGTTTCCATGGGAGTATATTTCCTGAAGTTTCTAGTCTTATCTCATTGTGGTCAGATAGAATACATGACATTACTTCATTATTTATGGATTTGTAGAGATTTTATTTTTGTCCTGTACATGATGTGCTCTAGAAAAAGTTGCATGGGTTACAAGAGGAACATGTATTCCTTTTGCTTTCTTGTTAGAGTTTTACCCTGTGCAATTTTTTTCCCAGTCCTATACTTGTCTCTTTTGGAATCCAGCTCTTTTTCTGTGTTTGGTTTTCATTTGGAACTCCTTGACACAACTGTGAGTTCGAGATAGCTGACTGATATGACCCTGCAGGGCCATCAGCCAGGATAGCTGTGTGCTGCCTAAAACATTGTTCGGAGCATGTGTTTGCTTCCCCAGGTTTTGTCATCCTTGTTGGGGCACAATGATGGTTCTGGAAGCAGCCACTGTGGACACATTCCATAAATTGACACTTGTGCTGCTTGGTAGATTTCACGGAAGAGCTCTTTTGCCCAGTGTGCAATTAACTGCATGTCTGAGTTTGCCAGATTCTGCACTTGTGAGGCGATGTGTTTGGTTGCAGTCCTAGCAACAGGTAGCTCCCTTGGTAGAGCACAGTTTTCAGGCTGGCAGAAGAGAAATTTTCTTGGGGCGTTTAGCAAATGGATTCTGGGGACTGGAGAAGCAGCTGATGAAGAGAAAATATTCCTGTTCACTTTGTTTCCCAACAGTGATCAGCCACTCATTCTGACATGGCTTCTAGTTCACTATCTTACCTGGAAAAAAAAAATGTTCTATTTCTAAGGATACATACTAGCCTTTTTAAGTCTCTAAATAATTCTTATTTATTTTTGGTGCAGGGGATTGGACCATGGGATTGGACCTTTGGACATGCTAGGCAAACACTGTGCTACTGACCTGCCTGTCAGCCCTTCTTTCAAATAATTCTTATCTTTTATGTAACAAGTGACAGTGTAGTTTAGTAGTAGAGCTTTTGTCTTGGTTCCAGAACCTAAAATAAAACAAAACCTTTAACACCCTTGTATACACACTTACACACATGATCATACACAAATATGGACACACACTATCATGCACACTTTAGAACAATAAAAGTGAAGTCTATTCTCTGCATTTGAAAGGTATATGAACATCTTGTCTTTTTGTTCAAGATGCAAGCAGCCGCTTTCTGTACAGGATTCAAGATGCAGGCAGCTGGCTAATTTTATGTCACTTTGACACCAGCTAAAATCACTGGGAAAGAGGGAGTGTCCATCTTTAATGCCAGCACTCAGAAGGCAGAGGCAGGCAGATCTCTTAGATCTAGGCCAGCCTTGTTCACTGAACAGATTCCAGGACAACATATGCGATACAGAGAAACCCTGTCTCTAAGAACCCAAAAAGAAAAACAGAAAAAAGAAATAGGAAGAAAATGCCTCCACCAGATTTGTCTTTGAGCAGGCCTGTTGTGCATTTCCTTAAGTAGAGTTTGATGTGTGGGGAAGGCCCAGCCCACTGTAGGCGGGGCCACCCCAGAGCAGGCCATTAGGAACAAAGACAGTAAGCCACACTCCTCCATAGCCTCTGTATTCATTTCTGCCTCCAGGTACCTGCCTTAGATTTCTGTGCTGACTTCCTCAGTGATGGACTGTGTGTGACCTGAGAGTTTTAAGAAGAAATAAACTCTTTCCTCCTCAGTTGCTTTTGGTTGTGGGGTTGTCACAGCACTCAAAACCCTGCGAAGACAGCCGTAGTGTAACTGAGCATCTGGCCCCAGGAAACCTTTGAGCAGAAGGTGCAGTCTGCAGTTGATGACTGATACGCCGTCTCCCTTTAACTGATAGTGGAGGCGTTGTGAGCACTGCTGGCTGGAGAAGGAGAAGCTTGCCAAAGGATGGTTAATGGAGGGTCGCTGATGAAGGACAGCAAACATTTGTTGCTTTGCTTACTGGAAATAGCTCCACAGCAGTAATGTGGAAATAGTTATTTGGTGCAGGACAAGGTTAGCACATCAGTTAACATATGTGAGTAGCTGCATGTAGGCTGCAATGGGACAGATTTGTATCATTCTATTGAATAAACTTTGTTTCCTGCAGTTCTGTCTCTTGGATGAATTCCTGGATTAATGTAGATTTTCCTCCACAGTGCCGAGTATGTGGCTCTTAAGTGAGAAGGAGCCTGTCAGAATTCACTGTTGATCAGATGGCAGAATTTACACTAAAAGTCTGGATGTTTTCTAGGAGCAGATGCGCTTATATGTTACAGTAAGGCCATTGTATTTCTGCATATTGGTTAAACAATATCATGTTTCCTAAAATTAAAGATATCAAAATGGTATATAGATTATGTAAAAAGTTTCCATTGTAAAACAATTAAAAGTACAAAAATTAG
This sequence comes from Microtus ochrogaster, assembly GCF_000317375.1. Lineage (NCBI taxonomy): Eukaryota > Metazoa > Chordata > Mammalia > Rodentia > Cricetidae > Microtus > Microtus ochrogaster. Next base: position 36,850,705 of record NC_022010.1, read on the forward strand.
GAAAATCCATCTAGCTTTAGTCACACAACTTTTTCCTGTACATTTTAAAGTGTTACTTGGATTTTGCATGGCTGTGCTTCTAAGTATGCAATTCTAATGCATTTCAATTGTGATGCTTTGATGGTTGTTCTATTTCACAGACTAACTATGTGACTTTCATAGGGAATGTTGCATTGCTCTGCTAATCTTCCACATTGGTCTGTGAAAGTTTGGGATGTGAGACTAATCAAACATTTAGATATTCTGCTTCCCCTTCACGTCTACTTACTCTGATTTGGAAATGTGCTGTCCTGTTGGATGTTAGTTACAAAGAAGTTCTGTTTCTCTCCCCTCGTAGTAATAGCTGAAATACACTGAAAATAAAGAACTATCAAACATCCACACCTGCAGCCGGAGAGATGGCTCAGCAGTTGAGAGCATTTCTGCAGACTTCTAAAGGCCCGTAGTGACCGCACCTTCTAGTTTAGAAGCCTAGATCTGAGTCACTAGTGGGTTAATAACACCTGTCTAGAAGAGATACTTAATAGAAAATAACCAATTATAAGATGTTATTAACTTTGGTGATGCCAACACTAATAATAGGCTTTACTGAATTACTTCTTGTTAAATGGCAAGTATTTTCTTTACCCTTCCTATGGGCATAATTTATTTTATCTTAATAAAACACTTCTCTCCCCATTTTAAAGAAAATATTTTGTGGCTATAAAGATAAATAATTGTACATACTTATATCCTGGTGTTGGATTACATGGATTCAAAATATAATGATTAAATCTGAGTAAATGCCTGTCCAAGTATTCATCAAAATCCTTTTAGCCTATGAAAATGCTCATTTTATTGCCATTTTTTTGTGGAGTTTTGTTGCTCCATAACACACCGGATTCCTGGTACCTGAACTTAGCACCCACTGAACTGTATTTCCCAGATGAGAAACATGAGGTTGAGGTTCCCCAGATGAGAACAGAGAGATGAGAGAATTTGCTGAAGGTTTTTAGCTGATGACTGAGCAATATGTGACTCCTGGTCTATGTAGCTCTGAAACTGATGTTTTATCTGAGAAATAATAAGCAAAATTCACAACATATCCACGTTGCTACTCTGTGCTGTTTACCTTGGATCTTAGCATTCTTACCGGAATCCACCTTTGATTTTTGCTTTTTCCTTCATGGTAATAGCTGACTTCCCAGCCTTTGTTAAGAAAAGAAAGCTATCAAGAATCCTCATGTGGGGCTGGAGAGATAGCATAGCAGAGGGCCTAGAGGACTAGGTAAGATTCCTCTCACCCACATAGGACGGCAACTCACAGCTGTCTTTAACTCAGTCCCAGAGAACCTAAGTCCTCATGGCCTACTTAGGCACATGCGTGTATTGTATACATGCTAGAAACACTACACACACACACACACACACACACACACACACACACACACACACATATATATAGCAAAAATTTAAATATTAATACATAATTTGAATACCAATTAGATGAATAAGGTTTTTTCTCTTAAGAAATAAACAAAATGAGAACAAAAAGAAAAATTTAACCTCACTCAATTTACATAATCCCTTTCTAAAGAACTTTGTTCATTTCCTAATTTTTTGTCTTAAAGTCTTGTGGTCATACTGAGAAACACAGGCTAGTTTCTCCTTTGTAATTATTGCAGGGTCTCTATGTAGACTTTATTTCCGGATAGGATATCTAATTTTAAAGTAGTCTCCTCCTTGACAGCGAGGAAAGTAGGTCTGCTATGTGTGGATACGTACATCATTGTGAGACTTATTTGATTCTAGCAAGGTACCCAGATGTCGGGGTATCTTCTAGGTACATTTCTTACCCATAACCACGACTTGATTCTGAGATGTGATGATATGTTAGAGGAAACTTGTGGGAATCTCAAGACTTACTCACGTGTTTCTGATCTAATTATTATTTACATACACCAAGGTTACTGGAAACTTGTGTAGATTCTGACCAAGTTACCGGAGTGAAATTGTACATTTTATGGGAAGCTTTTTTAGGAATATTTTCATTTTGTTTGCTTATTTTTTTAATTTATTTATTTATTAAAGATTTCTGTCTCTTCCC
>NC_022010.1:36853667-36871161 GCF_000317375.1 Microtus ochrogaster
TGGGTTGGATGTGATATTTTGGGTTTTAAGGGGCACCACTAGGTTTATTCTACAGAAGTTTAAGGAGATGAGTGGCTTTTCTTTCTAGGCTAAGGCAAACAGAGCACTAGCCGCCAAACCATATGAAACCAGCAGACTGCCAGGGAAATGGCATTCAAAGAGTGAAACAGATCTGGAGTTCCTTTCGAGATAGATGAACTCAAAGTAGGATAAATAGATTCTTATTATCTGGGTAATTTGAGAGGAAAAATGCTTTTAAAAAACCTTTTTGTTATTGCTTATATAATGTCATATTCTTTGGAGGATGCCCTATGACTGACAATAGTCTCTTGTTTTCTAGACCATGAGACTGTCTCTATCAGAATGAAAGCCTTTAAAATAACAATGCTTTCCACTACTTAAGCACTTATTAGTGGTTTCTCCTCTCAATTGCAGATGAGTAAACGTGTTTACATTTATGTCTTATCAGAATATTCAATTAGAGAATTGTAGAGCTGGTCATTGTTACCCCTTTATGCTTCCATGTACATTGTGTATTCATTGAATGCCTCCTAGAACCTCACAGTGTCATACAGTAATGTATATGAGTTCCATTTTTTTAAAGATGATTAGAAAATTTTATGTTGATCTGAAAATAATGGACATTTTAAAGTAGAGGTGATTCCATTTTAGTAATTTTTATGATAGAATAATTTAGTTATTTTAAGTTCAAATATTCCTGGATTGTTATAAAGTAGATCAACCATATAAAATGTATGTAAGGAATGCAGGGAAGACAATAACATTTAAGGGAATGCCTTTTTTCAGCTGTGATCACTTTGATTTTCAAGGCATGTTGAAATTCATGAGTATACACATTGGCTAATCTGATTTCAAGGTCCTTGGGTATGTTATTGAGTGAACCCCATTAACCATGGTGAATGCCTGCTCCTTTTTCTACTTGGGCCTTTTTTACTTTAACTTTGTGGTAATATCTGCAAAGTGATGGCCCCAGGAATATAAAATGACTCTTTTCATTTGTATCCTCCTGAAGTTACCAACACTACCATCTGCTGACAAGCTAAGGGACAAAAAAACCAGGAAAGATCTCAGGATTCAAGCATCTGAAACTGAATTGATGGCTAACATAAGAGCAACAAAGTTCTAAAGACCCTTAATTGCTCATAATTGCAAAATGATTTAGAAATATTTATTAAAACAGGTGTACTTTCACATGTACCTGGATATACACATACTGACACACATCTGCACACTTATGCACATGTGTACACTTAAAGATGGTCTTGGTTTTAGACATTTATTGTTGTGGAGCCTAATCCAGGTTCAAGTGATCCATTTATCTAAATGAGCGCTGTATCTAGAACATGGTTACCCAATAAGACATCCTTGATAATGAAATTATGTTATATTCTATACATAGTATATATAGCATACTATATATATAACTATTTAGTACCACTAGTCCCATGTAACAGTTTAGCACTAGAAACATGGGTCATGGCACTGAGAACTCAGTTTTAAAATTTTGATTATAGTTAACTCAGGCTGAACTAGATACAAGTGACTAATACAGTGTGAGAAAATACTGTGTCCCTAGGTCAGAGATAAATTCCTCTCCAGTAGACCCGTCAGTTTGTGGTTTGCACCTGGTGTCTGACTGTTTGGGCTGTATGGAATACACATCACTGCAGTGTTACAGGGGCCGTGACTGCTGGACAGACTCTAAGAAGGCAGAACTCAGCCATCACTTTGGTCATCTTCTGACTGAACTCTCTCCCAGGAGAAATCAGATGCTGTTGTTCCTGGAGTCTTGGTGTTGCTATCAGTCTGTGCAGCTGCATTTTCTGAGAATAGACAGGATCTAAAATGTAACTTGCTTAGGGTAGTTTTTGGATTGTTGCTCCTGCCAAAAGATTTAGGTTCATTTTTTTTTTTATAACAAACGAAGTTTATAGAATGTGTTTTCTAAACTTCTAAGGGCAAGTTACTGGAAATTGTCGTTTTAGAAAAAGTGTTACTAGTTTGAGTAAGAATTCTTCTATCAGTCTGCTGCTTCCCCCAGAGTTTTTCCTGCTTCTCTGAGCCCTAGTCATTTTCCATCAGATGGAAATTACTGACTCAGCGTTTTTCTCTTTTAGTTCCTTACCCATTTTCTCTGTGGTCTTGATAATGAAGTAGATGGCTTACGATATTAAAGTAGTACTTCTGATTTGATGACTTGTATCATCTCAGCATTTTCAGAACTGCTGGCCTATAATCTGCTGGATATGTGGTTAGCTAAGTCCTGCTTACCAAGTAAGTGGTTTAAGTTACTGGTTTTACACTTAGCTTTGAATTTGGAGGGGAAAAAAATCCGAAGCAGAAATTTACTTTGATAAATTTCATAATAGTAAAAATGTTTAAAAATAATATCTCTCCTATGCTTAACCTTGTGTGTGGTGTTAGTGAGTGTGTGGTGTGTGTGTGTGTGTGTGTGTGTGTGTGTGTGTGTGAGTGTGTGAGAGAGAGAGAGAGAGAGAGAGAGAGAGATTTGTGTGAGAGAGAGAGACAAATCTGTGTGTTTGTGTGTATCTTGTGTGTGTCTGTGTTGTCTATATGTTGTATGTGCACTCGTGTGTGCACATGTTTAAATCCATGCATATTATCTTTCCATTCTATAATTCTGTGCCTTTATTTAAGTTCTAACATGAATTTACTTGTATAGTTTATGCTAATAGTTTTTCCAAGTGAAGAATCGGCTTTAATTTTCTGATAAGAATGAAATAATTTTAGTACTTTGCCATTGCTGCTTCAGAAATTTATGTAAATTTTATTTTTATTTTTCATAAAACACAAAAGCTCTAATTGAACAGTATATATTGAATCAATAAAACCTTATGCTGAGCCTGATATTTTTAATGAGTATTTGTTGCCTTATGGTTAGATATTTAATTTGGATATTTAAATTACAGTAAAAACATATCTTATTATGTATGTATAAAAATACATCTTACTATAAAATTACTTGAAAGGATTGTAGTATCCCCTTTATGGAAAATAATTGGTAAATAGAAATGTCCCAAATGGTAAAGAATTTCAGTTACATTGTAATCTTACAGTATATTACTAAGATTTTTATGCTTTCTCTTTCTGGAACATTCTAAGAATCAACTCAAGTTAAAAAGTCAGATATTTCTGCTGTAATCAAAGTATTCTGTAAGGCTCTCCAAGATCACTGTTGGGTTCTGTTTGTACCAGTGTGTATGTGTGTATGTGTGTATGTTTGTGTGTGTGTGTGTGTGTGTGTGTGTGTGTGTGCAGACCCAAAAAGAGGAACATGGGATGTACTCACTCATATTTTGTTTCTAGCCATAAATAAAGGACATTGAGGACATTGATCCTAGAGAAGCTAAATAAGGCGAACCCAAAGAAAAACATATAGGCATCCTTCTGAATATTAACCTTCATCAGGCGATGAAAGGAGACAGAGACAGAGACCCACATTGGGGCACCGGACAGAAATCTCAATGTCCAAATCAGGAGCAGTAGGAGAGAGAGCACGAGCAAGGAACTCAGGACCGCGAGGGGTGCACCCACACTTTAAGTGTGTTTTTTAAATGAATACTTTAGAACATTTTATGTAAAATACAGACGAATTTCTTTCTCTCTTGAAGGAAAACTGAGGTGGTCATAATCTCTTACTATTAATGGATAAGAAAACATTTTAAAAATACTATTTTAAGACTTTACATTTGCTTTCTTTGGACTGGAATTTTAATCACTGATAGTCAACTTTTTAGAGTTGTTGATAGAGGAATAAAGTTTCTTCTTTGTGACTGATTGTCAAGAAGAGGATGGGTGGGGTGGTGTGTGCATAAGAAGTAGTTCTGGAATTATGTGTTTGGAAAGCCCTACAATTATTGTCGGGAGAACTGGGACACAGGCAGTGTCCGCCATATGCTAGTATACACAGCTCACTACACTTGCTGTGATTCCTAGACTTCTATACATCAGGACACTGAACTTGAGGAGCTCCTAAACAATTTTGTGTTTTGCTTTTGTTTTTTTTTTTAAATTGGTTTTAACTTTACTTTGAAATCCATCTTTACATGTTAACTTAGAGTTCTTTGGTTTTATACACAGGAGTGATATAACTGTGTCATATGGCAGTTCTATTTTTAGTTTTCCGAGGCTTCACCACTAATATTCTTAGTGGCTATACATATACTATTACATTCTACTTATTAATGAATCAATTTTTCATATACTGTTCTAATCACGGTTTCCCCTCCCCTGTGGTCACTGACTGAACTTGATATAACCATTCCTAGCACTGGAAGTTTCACTTAGTGGTGAGAGATGTCTAGTTGGGGCATTGTCTTCCCTGGGCTTTGGTGACTCCATTCATATCTTCATATTCTTGTATATATTGGACAGCTTCTACAGTAGCACATTTCCATATGACCCCTCCAATGACCTTATTGTTAGTTATCCTTCATGTTCTCTGTCTGACCCCTGTCCTGCATCCCCTTTCCTCTTAACCCTCCGACCCGTCACACCCTTACTGCATCTCTCCAGTATGCTAGGTCCCTTTCCTCGGGGACCCTTCTTCCCTCTGGTCCCTACTCTACACCTAATCTTTGTGATTACAAGGATTGTATCATGCTTACCAGAGGCTTAAAAACTAATATTCACATAAAAGAGAAAATGTACAATACTTGTCTTTTTGGGTCTGGGTCACCTCACTCAGGATGAATTTTTCTAGCTCCATACATTTATCTGCAAAGTTAATAATTTTGTTTTCTAAACTGTTCACTAATATGCCATTGTGCATATGTACATTTTCATTGTCTACTCATCAGTTGATGGACATCTCTAATTCCTTGTTCTTGTGAATGTGAATGAACAACTTTACGTTCCTATTCGCACAGTGATGTAGGATTATTTCTTGTAGCTTCACCATCTCCACCACCCTTTGTTGTCATTTGTTCTCTTGATGGTAGCCATCCTAACAGTGGTGAGATGGGATCTCAGAAAACATTTATTTACATGCCTGGTGGCTAAGAATATTCAACAATTTTTCAACTATTAGATCTTTGGATTTCTTTTTAAAGGCATCTGTTCACCTCACTGGTTCACTGGTCCATTTACTGACTGGTTCTGATTGACTTTTTTTTTTTGGTTTATGGGTTTAGATGTGGTCTCATGTAGCCCAGGCTTTTCTCAGACTTATGGTGAGGCAGAAGATGACCTTAACTGTTTTGATCATCTGACCTCTATTTCTTGTGCTTGGATTACAGATGTGTGCAGTGGCTAGAATCCAAGGCCTTGTAAGTGCCAGGCAAGTGCTCTACCTGGTGATTACAACCCTAGCCTCTTGGAATTATTATTTGTCACCTTTATATGTTCTGGACAGTAATAACCTGCCTGAGGTATACCTGGCAGAACATTTTCTGTAGTTTACTCTTTTCAATTTGTCACTGCCTTCTTATGGAAGTGACACTTCTTATGCACTCCGGGGCGGTGACAGATTCTATTTAGACACCTGACTTCTGGGTGTGTTCTGTTTTCAGGCCCCCACATCTCAAGATGGTGCCTACTCATGGACCTTGAAGTCACACCGTGTGGCAGAATAGTTCTTCTCCACTGCTGATCCATCACTTGCTTTAGTAGGATTTGAGTGTGTGCGTTCTATGGGCTTGTTCTGAGTCTGAGTCTGTTCTCTTCACCAGGTCTCCCTTGGATGAGGCTTTTTTCCCCCTTGCTCTTCCCAGGGAACTATGTGCTTGACGTGTTTGGCGTGGCTGCTTTTTGCAGGGTTGCTTTTCTCATTTCCCATACATTTCAGTTGTCCTATCACCCTCTGCCTGTGTGAAGGTTGGAAGCTCTTCCTCTTCTGTTTAGAATAGTCTGCTCTTTCTTATACTGATTTCATTAGCTGCTTCACTTGGAGTACCTTCTAGTTAGCGCTCTTTCTCAGAATCGTCAGCATTTTGCATTTGATCAGCACCCCGTAGTTTTTCTGGGTGTATACACTGTAGAGAAGGTGTGGAGATAGCCCCCTCACAGTTCCTGCCCTCAAGACTGCGGTTTACGAAAACGCCTGGCGAGTGAAACTCAATGAAGCAGTGTGAGAAGTAGGGGCGTTAAGTTCCTTCACCAGTGCTTTGCCATGTGTGCTTTAAGGTGAGCTGGACTGTCAGTATTGCTCACTTTGCATGGAGTAGGACAGAGAAGAGTCGGGGGTGTCATCTGTCTTCTGAACCTGCCTGTGAAGTATTTTCTCCAGTGCCAGTCTGGTTTACGAAGATGTCCACATTTGTAAGTGCTTCAGCTTTCTTGAGAGCAGTGATGCAGCAAACTCAGGAAGGCCTTGAATAGCAATGCAGTTGGCACAAAAGAATTGTATATCAGACTAATAATATTTCTTTCTGAATGAAATTACATACTTGGAAGCTGTTAGAAAACTCCGTAAATTTGGAATTCCATGTTAATCATGTGTTTGACAGCATACTTCTTTGTGTATGCACATGTACACTTTCTACGGTCTTCTTTTCTAGTGTAGTCATTCTTTGTAGATACCAATTCAGCCTCTGCAGTAAAAAGACTTAAGACCAGTTATCAATGATTAAATATATTTTAAAAGAAATGGTTTTCAGATGATGGATAATCCTTTGAACTGTTCTATGCCTAATATATACTATCAAAATGAGTGGATTTAAAATGGTATTTAAACAATCTGAAATTAAATATCTGAAGTATAAGAAATACATTACAAAAAGTTTAAGAAGTACAGAAACCAAGAAGCTGGCATATATAATATAGATACATATATGCATTTATGTTTGTATCTGTAATCCTGAAAAATAGTTTCTCCAAAGTATAGTCCCATGTACTATGTAATATAGACTTTGTTTTCTGTTAATTATTATTACTGCTTTTATATGAAATCTTGCTGTGTACCTCATGCTGGCTTGAACTTTCAATCTTTCCTCACGAGCCCCTGAGTGCTGGGATTACAAACTGCCATTCTTCCTATATGTAGTCTTCTTTTCAAAATGCTTTTCTCAAATATGGTGCTCATAAGACTAATATAAAAACTTGTCCTATTCTTTGGACGTAAGTGTTTCCATTAGCACTATAATAAGATCAGTTAATAAGGCCACACATTTGGTGATATTCATCATTGGCAATACAGTGTGAACACTTGTTTCCTCTAAGTTGAAAACACATATGGATTAGCCAAGAAAAATTCTGTACTAATTAGTTGAAATGTTTTAGAGACTTCACGTTGGAAGTCTCTAGACTTTTTTTTGGCAATAGAATTTTTTTGGCAATAATTTCTTCCAGTTTATTGGAATTAAAAAGGACTGTCAACTTGTCAGGGAAAATTGAGCTTTTACTGTTAAACATTGACTTTTAATTCCAGCCTTGCTATCAATGACCATATTGTATAGTCCTTATGCGGACCATCTCTCTGCCCAGGATGTTAACTAGTATAATTTGACAGCACTCACTCCATGTGTTGAACAGTGACTCAAGCTGGCCCTCAAGTGTTTAGAAGTTTCTGAATATACATCTGATGATAAGAACACATTTCAATTGGAATTACTAGTTTAACAGTTGCATTTGAAAAGAACATATTTATTGGGCAGAAATGATTCCTGTGCTGTATAACCTCTTCAAAATAGTCTTGACATCTCCAAGATCCCCCTACATTATTTCAAATGATCCATGGATGCTAAATTAGGGGAGGATCCATGGTCTCAAGGATTCCCGTTATCTTGGGTTGCAGATAATTGGAGAGTACCTCTTGGTATACACAAAACTAGGAATTCCATTCTAGCTTACGTGTCCAGCCATTAAGGAAGGTGACTAACCTCAGAGGAGAGATTGCCTACCTGAGGAAATAAGGTGAGATCTCTGAAATAAGCTGAACTCTAGAAGAACTATAGGTCAAGGTTCAGCAAGAATCTGTGACTCTTCAAACCCTGCTAGAAACCAGATTTCCTGTGCAACAATGTGCAAAGCATTGTTGACTCTAGTTGCACCCTAGAGAGGCAAATGGGAGTTTGTAGAGCTCTGGGTTCTGAGCTCGGGAGGAAGAGCTAACCATTGATTTGTGGCACAGTTGCAGGACATTTAGTAGGCTCTATGTTTTTTTATTTTGTGACTTTTGTTTTGTTTTATGTGTATGAGTGTTTTTCTGTTTTTATATATGTACAACACATGGGTGCCTGGTGCCTGTGGAAGCCAGAAGAATGTGCTGGACTCACTGTTATATCCTGACATGTGGGTTGCTGGGATCCAAACCAAGGTCCTTTACAAAAACAATAATTGTTCTTAACCACCGAGCTATTTCTTCAGCCCCGTCACTAGGAATTTTGGTGAATAATGAATTAATACTTGATTAGACATTTCATGCATTGTTATTTATTTAAGCTAATAAATTACAAAATACTGAAATTGTTTTGAAGTACACAAAATTCTTTTATATTTATGCAGATGTATGGTAATACTAATAATTTCTCCATTCTGCTCTTCCTCCTCTACAGTGTGTCGAGATTTTGCTGTCCTGGAGGACCACACCCTGGCTCATAGCCTGCAGGAACAAGAGAGTAAGTATCAGCTCTAATTCATGAGCCTGCAGCTTTCTCTTTAGAGGCTGTTTCTTCCTGTTAGGTAAAGAGAAAGTCACTAAGTATACCTCATATCTACCTTGAAGGTAGTCTTGGCAAGTGACAAAGATAAATAATGAATTCTGCATATTTTGAAATGAGTCAGGGATAGGAATAGTGCTCACTGTCTGGAGGAAAAGGACTGTTCCCTTCCCTTCCATAGAAGGGAGACAGTGGTTGTAAATGTATCTGTAGTAAGTATGTCAGAAGCTTGCCCTTGGAATAGAAAGTGGGACATTTTCCATAGGCAATAGTAGTGTCTGTGTTAAGTCACACTGCAGATTTTTTTTGTAGTTTGAGATAGGGTCTCCTGTAGCCCAGGGTGATTGGAAACCCCCCATTGTAGTTTAGGATGATCTTGGAAATCTGATCCTACTGCCTCTGTGTCCCAAGTGCTGGCATTGCGAGCATGTGACACCACACCCTATTGATACCCTGCTGAGGATGGGACTTGGGTCTCCCTGCATGCTAGGCATGCACTTTGCTAACAAAGGTATATTCCCAACCCCACATGGTAGATTTTTCTGAATAGTTAGTGTTTTAGTAGAAAATAAAACCCATTTAGATAGTATTTTATGAGTTCATGATTTGAGAGTTCTTGGAATGGCAACAGAGTTCAGTAGAAAGAACAGTGGCCAGCTTAGAGTGTCTATATAGACATCCTGGCACTGCTACATTTATGTCACGTGATCAGAAAAGCAATTGACTTATTCCTGTTGGTCTCCTTTTTACTCAGCAGAGTAACTCCTGAAGCAATTTTATCTTTTGTTAAAAGCATAAAGTGGAGTAGTGGGTATATAGACTTTTATAATGGTGAGGCTCTACATAAGCTTTGTATTGACCTGTCAACACATTGTCACTCCCCTTCTAATGGTCCTGTCCAGTTGAGCATCATTTGGCATCAAACATTCAGCGGAACCGTCTGGTCCAGCATGATCTGCAGGTGGCTAAGCAGCTCCAAGAGGAAGATCTAAAAGCCCAAGCTCAGCTCCAGAAGCGATACAAAGACCTGTGAGATCTGGGGAATGGCACTGATAGAAGCATGCCTATGGGACAGCAGCCGGGGCAGGGAGGGCCACTCTGGCTCTCTGTGTCTTTTCTGCCTGGGATTACAAATTATGGCTGTTCAGTAATTCTCTTTGTTACTGAAATATGCATTGGGAAATGTTAGTCATAGTACTCACACTCTTAACTCTTTGACTTTGAGCTGATTCGTTTGTCTCTTTCAATTTAGTCTTTGTACCTATGCCATGAAGAAAATAATCTCTTATCTTCTGACTGTAAGTTTGTTTGGGGGAAGCATTGGAATAGTAGACAATTCTTTATGTGCCATAATGGGTTCCTTTAGTTTTCTTAGCTGTGTTTGCTATACCATCTTTCTTTGGTTTCCTTACTTTTTAAGAAGCACAATGTTCTAGAAAGCACTGAGGTGTAGTATCATGGGTTATAAGTGCTAAATGGTGAGAAAATGTTGTGGGCTCCTAGGAAGCGAGAAGTAGCAGCTTTCAGCCTTTTCTTCCTGGCAGTCTGGCTAGCTGGCACAGCAGAAATTTCCATTAATGGTATTTTTCACTCAGATTGGGACCTTTAGCTACTTCGAGCCAGGGTGACCAGCATTGACTGCTCTGTGCTTTTAGTGCCCCTTCCTCATGGTTCTGTCCATTTATCCAACTGTGCTAGCACTGACCCTGCCTAGAAGCAGGCTTTGGTGTTGTGAAGCTAAGCGTGAGTTTCACTTTTGTAACTTCTGTGTTGCTTGTGACCTTTGGAATTTTGATCTGCTTTCCACGTTGTGTTTTCTCTATCATCTTTTTAAAGTTGATTTCTGTGTGATAATGGGTAAGATCCTAACTTATTCAACATGTAACATAAAGTCTAAACCATTTTTTTTAACTTATTCGGTGGCATGAGAAGTCTTAGCTCATGGATGACTAAAATCAGGTCTGTAGACTTTTCATTTAGGGATTGTTTCTTTGCTACCCTGTCTTCAAACATAATCCGATATGTCTTCACAATAGTATGTATGGTCACACTTCTACTTTTAGATACATCTACCAATTTCCAAGAATATTCAATGTTTTGTGATATAAATGAAATTGATTTTTATCTCCTTGGGTTTGTTAGACTATTTTGGTTTCAGTCACTCCAGAGAAGTTAGCATTTCCCTGACAATACTTTGTAATGTATCTTGCTGATTCTCAATGGAATATACAGCCACATCTGAGAGTCAAAGAACATTTGAAGTTCAATTGTTGGAGGGAAAATGGGAGGAGATATATTTGTTTAGTAGGTGAACTGCAAATTATAAGTTGAATTTTTCCAGCTTGTTTTGAAGTAGTCATTTCTAAACGTAATTTTGTTCATTTTTCCTAGATGGTTACTTTGTACAAGAGATAACTCCCCAGAATTATCACAGTCTAGAATTTTAACTCTCATTTTTCTTAAAACCTGAAACCAGAACACTGTTCCTAGGATTGTAATTTATAGTTAGTTACTTCTCAGAGAACCAGGCTTCTTAAAGATACTAGGAGAGTTTGCTTAATGATTAAGACCACTTGCTGCAGTGGAAGAGGTCTGGGTTTTGTTCCCATTACCAGCTCACAACCATCTATAACTCCATCTATAAGGGATCTGAGAATGTCTTCTTGCCTACCTGGGTACCAAACATGTATGTGGTGCCTATTCATACACACAGGCACTCAATACATACACATAAAATAAATGAATATATCTTAAAGTTGCTATGTTAAGGTTTCTTTTCTCTTACCAAAATGATTGCCCTGTTTTCACCCATCTGAATGTCTAAAAGACTTACTTTTTTTGTTTCCTCTGTATTGTACTTTATTTTGTGTTCATAGTAGGCATTGCTTAAATTTCTGTTTTATATATTAATGTGAAAATCGGACAAATAAGCAGAAACTAAAAACAAAAGCCATGATAGCTGCAATGTCTCTAACGTCTAAAGCATTGAGAAAACCAACATTTTTTAAAGAAGTCTCCACTGAGAACCACAGTTAAAGAACACAAGCTCTTTTTGTCCTTTTAAATTTTATAAATCTTTTAGTGTTCATTTCTAAATTTAAAAATAATATAGATCATATTTATACAAAACTTAAAATAATACACTACCTCTGATTATATTTATGATCTTGCTCACATTCTTTTTCTGTGTGCTCTGTATTTGCATATTGGTGGGTATTGATCTCCTGGACTATAGAGCTTATGATCCAACTTTTTACTTGGTTCAGTTGGGCAATGGTCTTTTCTGTAGCTATCATGTAAATTGAATTGTAACAGCTTATAATAGCTTTCAATGAACTGTTCTGTGTAACAAAAGTGTTCCCTTGTGTCCTTTGTCTATATCACCTATACCTTTGTTTTATAGTGAACAACAGGACTGTGAAATTGCTCAAGAAATTCAGGAGAAGCTGACTATAGAGGCCGAGAGACGACGAATTCAGGAGAAGAAGGATGAGGTATGACTTTGGTGAGGTCCTGCATCCTTTCTGGATGACAGCAGGACTCCTCATCTGGAATGCAGTAGGGCTTAGGTGTTGTTTTGTGTGCACCACTGTTTATGGCCTCTTGATGGCTTGTGTCCTGGGGAAGTCTTGACATGAAATCTGAATTCATTTTCTAGCACTGCTGTCTCCATCATGATGGAGGATAGGAATTTATTCTCAGAAACAGGAAATCTAAGATGACGTTCTCTGGGAAGCTGTGCCCCAGCTGCCCATCTTCATTGTCATAGGCAAGAAGTTCATGATTAGTTCGAGGACCCTGTCATAGCCTATATGACCCTCAATTATTATATCCACAAAGGCCTCAAATAAGACCCCATTCTGAGGCTCGGAGTAAGTGAAATGTGAGCATTCTTCAGCTTGCTAAAACTCTTCATGTGGGTTGCAGCGTTTGCGACCAAGCTTAGAGAGCAGCTCCCTCGAAAGTGAGCAGTCAGTTCTTGTGAGGCTTCAGGAGCTGGTATTATTCTCACTCACTTTTTATGCTGACCCAAAGCATTTGATTCTTCCATTCTTGTTAAGTTCGTTTTTAAAGCTGAAATGAATAATTTGACAATAATGCTTTGATTGTTAGAAGATGAATTTGTAGATGTTTGCTGTTGTGCTGTTTATTTGTAAGACTATACTGAGAATGCTCTAAGGCTGAGAATTTTATGTACACTAATTCTGTGTCTACCTTCTTTCACATATCTTAGGCTGTTGGTGGTCATTGTACTGACTTAGAGCACTGTAGAAAGCAATTGGTCAACTTTAATGGCAGCATTACAGTCTGATTTGTTAAATTTCCAGAAACATCTTTTACATCTACAGGGGGTGCTACTAATAATAATCACATAAATTGAGACTCGTGTGAGCTAATTTACACATGTGTCACTTTTAGATATAGCAGGGTCATTACCAAATTAGCCTACAAAGAGCCACCTTTGCACCTAAAGATTCATTCAGTGACCAGTGATTGTGAAATATCTGAGTATATATAGCTGTTTGTTAAAGAAATAAATTGTGATTATCTGATAATTATCACTACATGTAAGAATTAGGGTTGACTTCTGACCCACTCTGTTAGTATCACAAGAACCCTATTCTTACTGCAGGATGTCGTGCTTCTTTATAGTAAATGCTTTCCTTTGGGATGAAACCAGGCTGAAATAACCAGGCTGTATTTTATAGACAGGAAGCTTCTTTTTGTAAATTAACAGATAGATTCTCTAACCCTACTCAATTCAGGAAGCCATGGGATAGAAAGAGAAACCAAACACTTGATTTTAAGTATGTGGGTTCAAGTAAGCAAGGTAGTTATTAATTCCAGTTTGCAGACCAAGAAAGTAAGTCTTAAATAGTGACTTGGTTCCATATTATAGTAAGATGCTAGAGAAATTTGTTTGTACTGTTCTGACTTATATGTACTGTGGCACAATATGAAACCTATGTTTTAGAGTTGGAATGCTCAGGCCTAAATTTTAGCTTTTTAGCTTTTAACTGTTTGATTTCCACCTGTTCAATTAAGTATGCAGTCTTAGGTTCCCAAGTGGCAGTCCTGTCAGTTGATACACCTTTGCACTGAAAGGCTGTGGTAGGGTTTTAGTGAGGTGGTGTGTAAGGGGCCTCTGCTACTTAAGTGGAGAATTGCTTTTCCTTTAGCTTTTGACTGGTTGGTTTTTCCACTTCCATTCCCTTATAACAATATGGGTTTTTTCCCCAGAGTATATATTTGCAAAATTAGGGAAAAATTAAGTAAGCTAAATATGTTTGATTGTGGTGTGATTTAAGGGTCTTCCTTTCAGGCCTTCTATTTGCTTGCCCTCCACTGGATTTTGACCTGTCCCCTTTTCCTAGCAGAGTCAAAAGTGAACTGAGAAATGTACCTGGAGATTTCAGCAACTAAGACTTTATGGTTAACCATAGATGTTTTCAGTTGTTATTTATTATCGTGTTTATTGTAGTTACTGTTGTATGTGTTAGCCCAGCAGATATAAGCAAAGAAGCCACTGTGTAGGGAGACAGATGGAGAAAAAAGGAGGGGCGGAGAGGTAGCTGGTTAGCATTGTGAACCTCTTGTGGTCTCCATTGCCCCTAAATACACTAGTTGAGTTTTCCCTACTTGTCCAGTGGAGAGCCTTGCAGGGCACTGGTAGGGTCTGAGATCCAGTGAGCCGGTTCCATTTTGGTCACAGTAGGTGCATTTGTTGATGTTTTTAAAATGAATCAAGAGAAGCTATATTTAGTTGACTTAACTTGACAATTCTTATAACTCAGTATATATGTATGAAATGTATGTTTCTGTGTATGTGTGTGTGTGTTTGTGTGTGTATAGAGGCATATCATATTTTGTGCATTTAAAACTTGGTCTAAGGCCGGGCGGTGGTGGCGCACGCCTTTAATCCCAGCACTTGGGAGGCAGAGGCAGGCGGATCTCTGTGAGTTCGAGACCAGCCTGGTCTACAAGAGCTAGTTCCAGGACAGGCTCCAAAACCACAGAGAAACCCTGTCTTGAAAAACCAAAAAAAAAAAAAAAAACTTGGTCTAGACACATGTGATATGCAACTATTTTAAGAAAGGTTGGTTTTTCTTATGTAAATATTAGCATGGTTAGCCCTGTCATGCAAGATTATGGTTCTGGTCTAACAGTTTGAAGCCATCTGTACTATGAACTGCTCAGAAATAAACTTAGTAACTAATTTATAATCAAAATGAACTCAGTGTTATGTCTGCTTATCCATAGTACCCTCAGGGTATCAAGATTTTATAAAAGTATATTTATATAAGTTTGTTATTTTAAGAGCAGCTCAAATAACATATATTTTTGTTAGTATACTTTTCTGTGATTTGAACTGTAACCTACTTTTATATATTTGTTGCAGTAAGGCTAAGGGAAGGGGGCTCTAGTTGAGAAAACCCTGCTTTCCTTATCCCAGTGATATTGCTACTTTTCTACCTATAGCCTTTTCCAGTTTTCCCGACTTTACAGCACAACCCTTGATTATACCTGCTTTGCGATGTCCCCTAAGTTAGGCATTCATGTGTAAAATGCTAACTAATGAAGTAGACTAGCAATCTACTTGGGTGGTTTTGTTTTCCCCACTTTCCCCCATTACTGACAGTAATTTACAACTCATATTTTTAGATCTCTTTCCATTTTTAAGTTAAAAATGTCTTTCTTTTAAAACTCATAGTGACTAGAGGAGAGAGGTGAGAATATTACTGGAGAACTAACCCTAACGTACCCCTGTGTGGTGGAGTTTCCCTAAGATGCTTGCTCCTGTGATTAATGGAGTGCTCCCTCTGGAAAAGATCTGCCGGCTGCCTGGGGCTGCTTTAATGGCTGTCCTAGAACACTGAGCCACAGTTCCCTGCATTAGTTCATGAGCCTTTGCCACTCGATAGATGTTGTTAAGGATCCTGGCCAGTATCCAGATTCTTTGCTGTCCGGAACATGATATTTGGCCTCTTCAAGGAAATTTGCAAATGCATGTTTTCATTGCTTTCTTCCAGCATTCTAGAGATCTTGAACACTGTCCTTCATATGGTTGACACTAGTAAAGGGAGAAATGAAATATAATGTTGGCAGACTCACATTCTAACCACTCTGTCTTCTGTCAATCTATCATTTCTGCAGACTTGCCCAAAGTAAATCTACCTGATAAATTAAAGCTGATTAGGCCTGAGTTCAGATAGGGTTAAGATTTCTTGAAGATATGCTTGCCCATTTTATTTCATAAGGTGCATATTTTTAATTTAATAAAAGACTATCATAAAACAAAATTGAAAAATCCTATCTTACTTCTTAAACAGTTTCTTCTGTCAAGTTTTAAAATTTTTAAGATACATTTTGTTTAACTTATTTTGGAGAGTAATACTAGAGATTGAGCTCAGAGCCTTGGATATGCTTGAGGTCCTTTTACACTGAGCTAGACCCTCGGCTTTCAGTGTGCACTTTGAAGCGTTAACTACAGTGTATGTTTTGATTGAATGCTTTCTATTTCTTTGGAGGATCTGGTGAGACAGTATGCTCCTTTCTGGAGGATGTGTTTGTAGGAAGGGAGCTAAGGATCCAGAAGACTTCACATACAAGGTGACCAGTTGACTGAAAGTATCCAGCTCAGTGACTAATACCAGCCGCCTTTGGTTTCAGAGGAAAGCACTTTGGTTATGGCCAAGAGTACGTCAGGCTGCGGTGGAGTTGGAAAGCAGAAGAAGAACTCCCTTTGGGCCTGTGACTTAGGATAGTGGCAGTCTTTTTCAACTCTAGAAAGCCTTTCTTCTAAAGAACCTAAAGCCACTGAGAGCTTAGAAGAAAGGAAACATTTGCTTGTCAAGCACCTGACATGTATTCTCCTCACCGGATAGACCAGCCAGTGCAGTAAAGGAGGTCATGATTCTTGTTCTGCTAGCCCTCAAGGGGTGGACTGTGGCTGCATCATTACCAGGAAAGCAATGAAAAGTTTCCAGAGTGTTGTTTAATAGAGTTCATTGGCGGGGTGAGGGGCCCATCTCTTTTGTATTGTTTTCTTCAGTTTTCAGAGGCAGCGTTTGTGCTTGCTTGTAGAGCCAGCACTTAGGGAAATGATATTGGGTGCATAGGAACTGGTGTTACTGAGGGGCACTTGTGCTTCTTTCGACTTCTCTGATCAGCAGGGTAGGAACTTGGAGAACATGTATTTAGCATGATAGTTTCCGGGGTACAAGCTAAAACCTATGACCCCTCTTTCTTCTTGGTTTGTTTGTTACTTAATAAGACCTTAAAGCAATAGTTCTGGCACATGGGTTCTGCTGAAAGCAGGCTGATTTACTCTGATGTTATTAAGTTGTCAGAAACATTTCAGTTTAAGGATGAATAACTTATACTTTTTATCACACCAAACTCAACTGAAACCTTAAGAAATTTGTCTTGCCTAGTTACTGTTTGTCTCATTATGTCCCTTTCAGACCAGCTGGCTGGGATAGAATCACTAAAGGGACATTTTCTATCAGTACACTAGAAATTCATGTTCGTGTATGGAAAAGCACAAAAAGGGATGTGTCCTCCTTTACACTCACCTGCTCAGGTGCCTGGCATTGCACAGTCTGAGCGTTTAGATAAACGATAACTTTTCTCAGGGCTCGGTGTGTATTCTACATATTTAAGTTTCAAGTTTGAAACTGGACATTGGCATCCATGTTGTCATATATACAAAACTGTATTCGTGAATGATAAAAATATGTTACAGTCATTTCTAATTTTGTTTCCTGGGATTTGCATCTAACGTGTGTGTGTGTGTGTGTGTGTGTGTGTGTGTGTGTGTGTGTGTGTGTGTGTATTTGTGGCAGAGTTTCTCT
>NC_022010.1:36871339-36876104 GCF_000317375.1 Microtus ochrogaster
TTTTTTTCTTTTAGTATATTTTTTGGACACATAAAATTTCAGAAAGACTTTTTTTGTACCAAAATTTCAGAAAGAAAAAAAAAGTACTGTTTTTGTACCACTATGTTTATTCCATGTTATAAAGAGCTATCTCAAGTTTCTCATGTTCTTCCCATACTTGTGTTTCGTGCCCTGTTATCTGAGCCTTAAAGAACCTGATGGGGTATGGAGCTTCTCCAGAAAAGTGTATAATGTGCACAAAAGTCTCCATGCTCCTCTATGGGGCTTTCATGGGCAGAGTCTTGACATTCAGAATACTACACCACAAGCAGAACTTTCGGTAACAGTTCATCTTTTTGTATAGTACAGACCACAGACACTGAAGATGTTCAGGAGTGCCTGTGACCCACCCACCATCTTCTCGTCCACCATTTTACTGCAGTATTTTGTATCTTGTACTCTTTAAGCTTTTGGTAATTCCTGGTACTATTAAAACCCTGACTGACAGCCTTGCTCATGCTGTGTTTTGCATATTGCCTGTTGAAATGTTGTGCCTTGTTTAAAGCCTAACAGTTCAGAGCCATAGAATCCTTGAAACATCGGTAGTGTTCCTTCTTTGGTGTCTCTATAGATACTCAGTTGTGCCTGAGGTGTCATCCTCACGTTACAAAGGTTGTTTGTATGCACCTTGTGTCATCTTCATGGTACCGAGGTTGTTTGTATGTGCCTCTGCAGGGCGGTCATATTTGGGGAGAGAATTAGAATCCATAATATCTGCTCAGAACGGGGACTGGGTGCTTATCTTCTCCTTTTCTCTTAACACAGCAGTATTCCTGTGAAAAGCCAGATCAGAATCACATGATTAGCTTTACAAGTTTTATAACTAAATTATAAGCTAGCTTATTAAGTTTTCTAACTTATTATTTCCTTGACAATCGAAATCATCTATTTGGATAAAAGACTTCAAAAGACTTATTTTAAAAATTATGCTAGAATCAGCTTTAGACAAAACAACTTGGATTCTCTTTGTAGACTTAGCTAGCTTTATGTTTTAATTAGGGAAAAAATAAAGCCTATCATGCTTTTCTAGATTATGCATCCCTGTTGTTGAGCATTGGCATTTGAATGACATTTGATGTTTGCATGGAAGGCTGAGGAGCCTTAGACAGCAGAAGAGAGCTGACAGGAGGAATTCCAGTTTGCCCTTGTCAGCCTTATTTGCTCTCTGGTGATAGTATTTTCACTTCCTTTTTGCTTTTTAGGACATAGCACGTCTTTTGCAAGAGAAGGAGCTACAAGAAGAGAAAAAGAGGAAGAAGCACATTCCAGAGCCTTCTGGGGGCCGTACTTTTGGGGATAACTACTATCATGAAGATGGAGGTAACAGCCAGTGCCTGTGTCATGACCTACCAGTCCTTACCCCAGCTACCAAACTCCTGTTTCAATTGGTCCACAACGTCAGCTAGGGACTGCAGGAAAGACGTGATCTTATCCCAGACCCTGGGCGCATGTAGATTCGTGGCAGTGTTCTGTTTGAGTTTTAAATTTATATTCTACTTTATTTTAATGAATAGCTGTATTTCTTATTTATTCAATGGCCATGTTTTTACTTAGAACTTGAATATGGCTTTGTAATACTAATGCACTCTTGGTGCTGAAGCCATTGTAGTGTTGTGTTAATTACAAAATAATTAATATGGCAAATGGCGGGTACAGTTCTGCATTGACACTTTCCTCAAAAAGTCTGAGCAACACTGTTTGAAGAGGAAGGGGCATCATGTGTCAGTCACTGGGTAAACGAGCGTTCTTCACCTGCTTTCCCCTCTGATTGCCTGCAGTACCACCCAAGCTGTGGAATTTACTGTCAGCTTGTGGCCTTGATGATTTCCCTGCCGTTTGATTAGCATGTAGAATTTGGGAGGGAAAGAGTTCCGTGTGTTTAGTGCTGCTTTTCATCGTGGTGCTGATGGTGGTGGGGATTATCTCAAAGTGTGTTGGGAACAGAATATTTGCAAATACAGAACATAGTTCAGCTCTTTTAAAGATTTGTCAGATGAAGAAAATTTCTTCTATCTTCTTGTCTTCCTGATTATTAAGGTCCAGTTTCAAGACTACTTCCAGGGATACCAATGAACAAAATTAAAGACAGCCTAGACAGTAAACATTTACTACGGGGCCTTGAAACCCGATGATCAGCTGCTTTAAAAAAATTTTATCATGTAAAAGTATGTCTTTCCCTTAATGAGCAGACTCAATGTATGTATAGGTGGTAAGATTATTGTAGTTTGAGAATAATGTTGCTCAGTCACTTTTTTCTTTTCTTTCTTTTCTTTTTTCTTTTTCTTTTTTTTTTTTTTTTAACTAACATGAATGTAATTGGTTAGCAGTCACTCTCTGGCTTGTTTGGGAAGTAGCTTGATGTCTTCCTACATAAATTCAGTTCTTTTTAAAGAGCTATAATGCTCATTTTTCTTCTGAAATTGCATATTGCATCTTACACAAAGAAAGAAGGTTGTTACCATTGTTTTATTTTGTAGGAACCTTCTGGTTCCTACTTACTATTCTTTAGTGTCAAAATCTTAGAAATGCAGAATTTGTGTGGTAGTGGGTTTTGTTTATTTTAAAACTTGCTCTTGAAGCATGCTCAGTATAATAAAAATAACTTCAATTTTTAAATTTTATTTTATGTTTTACGTTCACATATGTCTATGCACTGCATATTCCCATGGAGGCCAGAAGAGGGAACTGGAGTTAGAGATGATTGTGAGCCACCGTGTGGCTTCTGAGAATCAATCCTCAGTCTTCTGGAGAAGCAGGCAGTGCTCGCTACCACTTGAGCTGCCTCTTCATCCCCTCTGTTTTAAAATTTTAAGTCTAAAAGAAATTAGGATAGCAGAAGAGTTAACTGAAATGTCCATTTTAGGTACTTGCATTAAAACTCGAACTAACTTGAGCTGGGACTCAAGCCTATGTGTTTGGATTACAGTACTAGTATCCTGATGCACCTTTATTGTAGGAGACGATTTAAACTTTTTGTGATTTTTCTTTAAGAACACCTAGAATTATATTTATTTTAGCTGTCTTTCTAAACTTGTAGAGAGTAGAGTAGAATAAAGGCTTGTTTCAAGGTGCTAAGAGAATATTACGGAATAGAAAATGTTGGCTCCTCCAAGCTTGTTTGGACAGTGGTATTTCTTTTCCTTTGGTGATGATGTGTGTTTGTGACTATACAATTTTCCCTTATGCATCCTTGAGTTAGACCTAGTTGGGTTCCATAAGGACTGTGCTCTTCATCTTGTCATTACAAAGCAACATTATGCTCTATGTTCGGATTCTTTCCCAACACACATGATCAATTCTTGGATTCTGCTTTATCTTTTAATAGAATCTGATTTTTGCCTTTGTTATTTAATAATCACAGTATATCAATGCTTGTCCTTTCATCTTTTGCTCTATATATAAGCTTTAATAAATCTTAAAAATGATTATCTATAGATTTTAAATTTTAAATTATCTAAAATATTTGTGAATGTTCATAGAAAAAATAGCATAAATTATTCCTTTGTGAATCCTCTTTCTCTTTAAAGCCACTTGCCTGGTATCATGTTCATATTTGCAATTATTTCTAAATACATGAATAACCTTTAAAGACTATCACTCTAGTCCCTTAGGACAATCTGCAGTTTGACAAAGGTACTTACTCTGACTTCTCTAAGGCATTTTTCTCATCTGTAAAATGAAGTTACAAAAATATACTTCTCATAGATTATGAAAAGATCAAATAATATAATTTTGATGAGTGACTTGTAAACTTTAAAGTTATATATATATATATTTATGTGTATATAAATATATATAGTGTATATATAATACATACACAGACATACATTTGTATTTTGTTTCAACAAAATCTTACCTTGGAAGACAAATATGGAGACACACTTAAAATGTAGACACAAATGTGTATATGTGTGTGCCATCCATATCACACAGATTGCAATGAAAGCATAATTATACTTGACAAATAACTGGGTCTCAAGAACATCCAAATCTCTTTCTGCAACTAGAATGGTTGGAATAGGTTCAAGCAGAATCCCTCACTGTGTTCTCTCCTACCCCAGATTTAAAGATGCCATCATAGAAAATAAAAGTATTATCAGTTAACTGTTTAGGAAGAACTAAAAAAATCATAGTCTCATAGTTTATCTCCAAACAAGTTCCTTTGTGTTTGCTCTGAGCTTCCTGATGGACTCCACTCCTAGCGCCCCTGAACACACTGGTATAGATACATTGGTAAGCCAGTTCTCCGAATGCGGTCATCGTTTCATACCTTGTCAGTATTACGTTAATTCTGGCAGCCAGTTAATTCTTTCTCTGTTGTGAAGACAGAGTTAACAGGAGTTAAAAGAGCAGGGTTTGTTTTTTTTTTTTTTTTAACTATACAACTTGCTAGGCTTCACTTTTAAATCAAGTACAAATTTGATTCTGAACTATGGAGAAAATCATTTTATAAGGATCTGTTAAAAAAAGCAGATTTTACTCTAGATCAGGGAAGTTCCTTTTCTGTAAAAAATGTAAAAGAAACCTGAGGTTGTTGAGTGGAGGCTATTTTATCAGTATTGTATTTAGCATACTTTCCATATATATATATCACTTTTACATACTTTATATTACAGTCAAAACACACAACCTGACCAAGACCCCTTAAGTCTGCCTGCTTGTGGAAGCTGTTTTAGTATTCAGCAAATACCTGATTATAGCAAAGAACAGCTTAGTTATCTGAGCA
>NC_022010.1:36876332-36906314 GCF_000317375.1 Microtus ochrogaster
TAAAAGGCTTTAGAAATGTTACAGTTATTCTGGTCTTGCAAAATGCTCACTAATTTACTTTCTTGTTTTTATAGTATGCTTGGGCCTGATAAAGCCCCATAAAAACACCCATGTATGTAGGGTTTTTTTTTTTCTTTTAAATTGGAGAATTTGCATTTGTAGCTTATACTTTATGTTTGTATTTAGAAGACAGTATGGATCTTTTTAAAATGTATTTGGAAAATGACACCTGTTTATGTCATTCCCATTCCAAATGTCATTCCCATTTTAGCTTTTTCCTTGATAGGATTCAACTAAAATGAGGAACAGAATTACCTCAATATAACCAGTCATTTACTTTAACATTCTGCCCTACTCTGTCTTCCCTCTACATTAAACTAGAACCCAGGCTGTCCCAGAAGTATCTGGGAATGCTTGTTTTGAACACATGGGGGTTGGAGGTAGAGGGTAGAGATCTTAGTCATTTTGAACTAAGCAGAAGTTAGGAGCATTGTACTTTATCTTACCATCACTTCGGTGAGAATGCTTAGAAATCTACAAGTGAAATCTCATCACTGTTTTATAAGACTTTATGACCTCTAACTGGTAGCACCTATTCTAGCTGCAGATTGACTTCAGAAAGTAGAAGTTGATGTTTGCTGTCTGTCTTAGGGTTTCTATTGCTATGAGGACACACTCTGACTATGGTAACTCTTATAAAGGAAAACATTACATTGGAATGACTTACAGTTTTAGAGGTATGATCCATTATCATCATGATGGGACCTGGCAGCATGCTGGGAGACATGGTGCTGGAAAGGAGCTGAGATTTCTACATTTTGAATTGCAAGCAACATGAAGTGAGTGGTCTGAAATGTTGGATTTGGCTAGAGCATATGAGACCTCAAAGCTTGTCCCTCCAATGACACACTTCCTTCAACAAGACCACACTTCGTAATAGTTCCACTCCCTATGGGGGCCATTTTCTTTCAAACTACCACACTGTCCATCATTTTGTTATTGGCATTATAAAGTAGGATTTGATGATGTTGTTCATCATTTGTTATCAGCAAATATGAACGTGCTAAGCTCTCCCTAATCATGATCAGATTCTTTATGATTCAAATCATTTCATTTAAATTTTGCTTTTACTTCTTTGGCTATATCTGCATGGACCAATCCAGACAGTATTCATCTTCATATTTCAATTTGTGAAGTTTCACAGCATTTTTATACACCTAAAAATATGATAATATTGAGTCCCAAATTCCCTGTGTAAAGAATTTATACTCTCATTAAGTTATCCATTTTATTTTTATACCTTCTACCTCCACTCAGACCAGCCAAGGTCAAGGAGGGCCAGGGAAATGGGAAACTCAAGGTTTTATAGACTCCAAAATGATGGAAACACTGTAAAGCAGAAGAAGGGGAAATCAAGGCATCTATTGGAGAACTTGGAAGAGATGGAGGAACCATGTTCATCAGAGAGATCTCTGCCTTCTAGCTCAGGCAGAGGGAGGGGTGATGCCCAGAATTCCAGTGATCAGCATGAAAGAAAGCAGACTGGTCAAGAGAGGCTCCGGAAACCTCCACTTCCGAAGATCAGTGGTGAGGTATTTCTGAGCACTGACTCTGATGACTGGGAGGCTAAGAGTAGCCCTCGAACTCGGAGTTGGGAAAAACAGTCCCGACACCATGGCAGACTTTCACCCAAGTCTTCACAGAAAACAGGGCTTCCCTCTGATGAAATTGTGTGTGGGAGGGAACTTGGGCAAGGTGATCACAGAGAACGGAGACATAAGCCCAGGACTCCTCCCTTCTCAGAGGATGAAGAACTTCGACACCACCATGATGCAGGTAATGGGTCACCTGTTGGGAATCCTGTGTGTAAAGCTAGTCAGTGCAGTAAGCATTGTATGCAGCCTTTGTCTCTCCAATTTGAACTCTTGTCCTTAAATGAATCTTGGAGCCAGGTACTGTGTGAGATTCCTATTGATCTTAGGTCTCCAGAAGAAGGAAATATCCGTACTGTTCTCCCTTAAGAGCATGCTGTGTTGGAGGGTTCTCCAGGGCCAGGTTGCAAATATAGGTGCCAAATAACTAGTCGTTGTTTGCCACAGCCTTGCATAAGATACTCTGATTTTAAATTGAAAATTCTTTAATTTTTGGTTTTAATTAAGCAAACCAAGAAGATCTGGTTGTAATTGACTTCCGTGTTTGTCTGCCGGTGGGAGGAGAAGTACTTTATCTCTAGACCTCATCTTTCTTATCTGTAAGGGAGATGTCAGCCAGGCTTTCGGATCTGGACATTTATCATTTTTATCAGAGGTGCCTTATTTTTTAAATCTGGACATTTCTGAGTTCGTTTGGACTATTTTAAGCCTATAAGTGATACTTTCATAATTAAAGCTTAAAAATCATAGTTTTAAGTTACCTTTTATGGTTTAACATGCAACTCTTAATTGTGCACTTCTTCTAAGTGCCAAGATACACAAGTTCTCAATACCCATACAGAAACAAGAGGGTAAGAGCTGGGGAGATGGCTCACTTACTACCTGAGTTTGAGAACCTGAGTTCAAATCTAGAACCCATAGAAAGGTCAGGCAGCCTTAGCAGATGCCCATAATTCGAGTACTCAGGTAACAGCGGTTAGTCTCTGTAACACACTGGATAGCTACCATAGCCAGCAATAATTAGTTCTGAATTCAGCAAGACAACTAGCTTCAACATATAAAATTGAGAGAGAACAAGAAAATACCCAATAACTTCAGGGGACCATACACACATGCATTAACACTGCATGCACTCATGTATAAGTATACTTTCATACCATATAGATACATGCAAGAAATAAAGTTAAAAAAGACAAAATTAAAATAAAAATAAGAAATGAATACCGCTTAAATTTTGGCGGCCCTGAAGCTTAATCTTGTAGTCAGTCTATCATGGACACAGTAATGGCACTGTGTGCTGTCTGGGACATGCTGAGGGAAGGCTTTCCTCATGGCTACTACACTGTCGTGACAGCTGTAATTAATAGACATAGCATTCACCATTTTGCCTTCAGTCGGTGTTACTGAATTGTACAAAGATGGAAAGGTTTCTGTGGTGCAACTATCAAGGAGCACCCGCTGTGCTCTACTCATGCCTTGCTGGTGATTGCAAAGCTAGTTTCTAGGCTGCAGATTCATTCTGACTCTGCTGGCTTTCTTATCGTATCTCACATTAAAAGGTCTTGGTTATGAGGGCAGATGCAAAGAGATGGGGAGATAATTGGGATCCAAATGCGTGCTGTGAAATCCATAAAGAATCAATGAAAGTAAAAATAAAGTTAATAAATAAAGGATTTGGTTATAAGAAAAAGAAAATTTTAGTTTAGCAAGCTGTACTGAATACCACATATGTTGTTTGAGCCTTGTGCCAGAGTCTAACTTCAGAGACAGATGGATGTATTTAAAGACAGATATATAAACATTTTCATATTTGATGCATCATGTTAGGAAGACATAAACAAAGAACTGGGAAATAGAGAAGAGGTTGCTGGTATTCATTAAGTAGGCTGATGGGGAAGTTACACTGTGGCTAGATTGAGAATGTTGCCCATAGTTCCATGAGGTATGGGAGGAGACTTGATAATTCCATGGTAATTCCATTGACCTCTACATTTGGAATCTGCGAACCTGATGTGAATGTGCTCAATAGACCAGTTAACCTTTAGAGCACTTAATCACCTGCCAGGGTTTTTAAAGAAGTTTGGGGACCTGAAACTAAGCACCTACTTAGTCTTCAGTCATCCTGGAGCTGTAATAAAGGTTTGTTCTGCTAATACAGGGTGTAGAGAACAGTATGGCTATAACTACTAAGATGATATCAGTGGGAACTGCTTAGTACTCACCATTTTCTACTGTTGTTCCTGTTGGTATTTGATTTTGAACATGGTCAGGAGATTACATTAAGAACTAATAATTAGGTGCTGGTGTAAGCCCTTGCTATTGAAAATGGTTATAGTTCTTAACGATGTGGTATATGCCAGATTCCTTTTCAGTTATCGATGACTAAACTAGCAGGATAGGGTAACAACACTGGGTCCAAGAGTGTTTGCAGAATAGGGGAGCAAGAAGGCAGCAGAAAATGGAACTGCTAAGGTAAGGTGAGATTTGGTTGGCTTTCCATAGAACAGTTAAACTCTGTCTAACTTTGAGAGGAGCTTATTGTGCTCACATCTGTGACAGCTTATTGGTTACACAGGTTAGCTTACACCTTCCAGGGCCTTACATACACATGCTTGTATTGTATCCCTTGTGAATTCTGAATCAGATACATGGTGACATGCCCTAAATGTCAAATAGCTTCTTTTTTTTTGGCTTCCCCCACTCCATCAGACAGGGTTTCTCTGTAGCTTTGGAGCCTGTCCTGGAACTAGCTCTTGTAGACCAGACTGAACTCGAACTCACAGAAATCCTCCTACCTCTGCCTCCCGAGTGCTGGGATTAAAGGCATGTGCCACCACTGCCCGGCCATATCACCCTGAACATGCCCAGTCTCATCTCAGATGGCTTCTTATGATATATGCATATGCAATACCAAAATCCCATCAGTTATATTTTGTTTTAAATCATACTCAGTATAAATTTATCTCCAATACTAGCATTTTTAGTTTTTTTTTGGTTACAGGTGCATACCTCTATTCCCATCACTTGGGAAACAGAAAAAGGAGGATCTCTGTGAGTTAAAGGCTATCCCAGTCTACACGGTGAGCTGTAGGTCAGCCAGGGCTACTTAGTTTAGTAAGACCCCATCTAGTGAGCTCCACTCCCATTTATCTTACTACATCAAAGTTTCCTTTCGTACGTCATTGTGTTCTCCAGTTACATATTAACTGTATGTAAACTGGAGGTACTGCTCAGGTAGAACAGTTGCCTAGCATGGTCATCTGCAGCACCACACACCTAGGGAAAGAGGAAGGAGATAGAGAAAGAAGGGAACAGCTGAGATGTGGCCCCTCTATTTAAGAACAGTTTCCAAATTCTATTTAGAGTGCCAACATGTTCGATTATCTCTGTTTTTATAAGGGTGACTTTAATGCACTATATACTTATAAACGTCTCATCACTTTGACTCTGGAGGACACTGTAGTTGGAGGCTCCTGCCTCTAGAGAGATCCATTGTCTTAGGCATTGTAGCTGGGGAGGCGATCTTGCCTCTAGAGAGATCCATTCATTGTCTTAAGCACTGTAGCTGGGGAGGCTCCTGCCTCTAGAGAGATCCATTGTCTTAGGCACTGTAGCTGGGGAGGTGATCCTGCCTCTAGAGAAATCCATCATCTTAGGCATTGTAGCTGGGGAGGCGATCCTGCTTCTAGAGAAATCCATCATCTTAGGCATTGTAGCTGGGGATGTGATCCTGCCTCTAGCCAGATCCATCGTCTTAGGCACTGTAGCTGGAGATGTGATCCTGCCTCTAGACAGATCCATCGTCTTAGGCACTGTAGCTGGGGAGGCTCCTGCCTCTAGACAGATCCATCGTCTTAGGCTCTGGGCGCCTCTGTGGAATGAGAACTGCAAATACTGGTAATAGGATATCTGAGTAAACTGTCATCTTGGTAGCTGGGCCAGAGAGAGATGGTGGTTCAAATTCGGATTTTATTAATGGATTCTGGTCCTTGTAGACTGATAGTAGTTATAATTTTATCATCCTGTCAGTGTAATAGCACTATTCATTTAACTACATCTTTGTTAGAATTTAAACTGATGTTTCTATAGTTAATTTTGTTACATAGGAGACCAAACTGTTGGGAAAATGTTGGATATCAGTAGGTAAAAAGCCAGGCATAATCTTTCATCCGCAGCGAGGCTTTAGGCCATTCGCTGAACCCTTTTCCTTTCTGTAGATTGGAGTATGGTACAACAATTCATCCCTTCACTGACTTTACCCATTGTCAAGTCCCTATTTAAGTTTAGTTGTTTTCTCTAAAATCTTCCTTTCTAAATATGGTCATACAAATCATAATTCAGACAAGTGTAATACCCAATTGCATATTCCTTCTTCTTGAGACTATCCTAAACCAGTCAGAAGTCTGGTGTAAACCAGGCCAAACCAGCATAGGATTCAATACCACTAGAGGTGATTTGTGATGATCTGGTTAGTCAGGTTCTGGGAAGTGCGAGTTAAGAAAGACAAGGTTTCTCATCGTTTTTATGATAACATCCACACGCATGAGTCTCTATTTTAAATTTACCACATTGTTCAGTAGAATGTCTATAAAAATAGATTTCATAACATAAGCAAAATTCTCTAAATATAATTTACTTTCATGTATGTAGATGTGTTAGCCGCTTGTGGTTAAATGTAATTAGATATTTTGCTAACTCTTTTAATATATGCTTATCTTGATGGCATAATGTTCTTAGCCAGTGCGTCCCTGTTGCTTGAAGATAAGAGTCCATTGGAAGGACTTAAAATAAATACTCCAAGGCAAGAGCTCACCCAGCCTATTCAAGTTAGAATACATGGTGTTGGGATGGTTTTTAATATTGCTCAAGCACTCATAAGTCATTCTAGTAAGTGATAGTGTCTTTGACTAGTAGTACAGAGAGTTTATCTGAGTAAATTTGGAATCAGATGCGCTACCATTACGCAACGAGGTCTATCTGAGTAAATTTGTATCCCTGTAGTGTTCATTTACTGATGGTTATGCTAGATGCCTGATCTATGATTCCCTTAAAAGGATTTATTATTTCTGAGGGCAGTATATTTATCTTGTTGACTAACTGTAACCTAGAAAGGTATGCAAAGAGAAGTATCTACAATTTTGAAATGAGATTAACTTTTGCCTTATTTGGAATTTGTAGAAGGCCATGTGTGTTCCTATAATACAGCAGAGTACAAAAGCACAATTGTCAGTCAATTATCTTCATCCTTTTCTCTCCAGAGGAGCACTTTCTGATATTCCTCCATGTTATATTTTCCCTAAAATGTTTTAATGTCAATAACAGACGGGTCAAAGTTGTAGGAAAGATCTAGAGCAAATGGTTCTGTGTATACGACAGAGGGAAAGCAGGGTCATATTTGACACGTTTTCTCCTTACTTGTAGATGGCCCTGTCTTTTCTGCAGGGAGATGAATAGCTACAGGACCTGAGAGGAAGTCTTTCTCTTGGTTGTCTAGACCACATTAAAACTCTGATTCTGGAACCTTCTTTTCTCTTAAATGTTTTCATATTCAGTGACTATGTTTTTCTTTTGGGTTTCTGTTTTGAAGACTTGTTTTTGTTCTGGTTTCTTGTATGATTTTGTACTGTTGCAGAAACTGTGAGACATGTTTCTACCAGGCAGATTTCGGGAAGTAGCTTTGTTAAAATGTTTGAATTGTGTGTGTTATTATTTCTATTCCTGGAAAAAATTCACTTTAAATATTAAGATGTCTTTTCTTTAATATTTTTATCTTTTTAGAAAACAGCCCCAGTTACCTCATTGAATTGAATTTTTTCTAGGAATGAAACCAAGAGGAATAAAAGAAGCTGTCTCTCCTCCCACACGAGTGAGCCCCAGGGACCAGGAATGGTATGATGCTGAAATTGCCCGAAAATTGCAAGAGGAAGAACTTTTGGTGGGTACATTTAAGATCAAAGTTCAAGCGAAGTCATAGGGCTATATGTGCAAGCCTAATCCCAATTCAGTTTTATACTAACCGTAAAGAGTTCTGTTGTTGGCATTATGGTTCCATCAGTTGAAAAACTCTTGTTTTTTTAAGGGTGGGGAAATCGAGACAGAGGAAGGGGAGTAGAATATCACCCCACTTATCCATGCTTGACTTTCTATAGTTTTTGGTTATCTGTTATTAAAAATAAGTACTTTAAGTACAATATTATGAAAAGTGGTATCTTTCATTATTGGGGTTATTAATTTTTTCCTTGATTGATTTGTAAATTAAACCATTTTTTAAGTTTGTATGTATAGAAAAAAAATTCTGTAGGATTTGCCACTATCCGCCGTTTCAGTCATTCACTTAGGCTATAGAATGTGTGTTATCAGATAAGGAAGCCTTTTCCATGTAGCTGTGCAGATTGATAAGCATGAGCAACAGAACTCCATAGCCTGATTTTCTGCATTCATAAATTTTGGTAGTTCTCTAAGAATATTTTGTCAAGTGAGTTGCTCAGTACCTTCATTGTGGCGGGTGAAAATGTGCCCATTGGCCATCAGCTTCAGGGACTCAGCTACAACTCATTTTAAATTCCAATTTCTTTTCTGTAAGATGTTTTAAATGGACAGCACAGATTACAGTTATTTGTTGTGCTTCTGGTTCACAGGCTACTCATGTGGACATAAGAGCAGCTCAGGTTGCCCAGGATGAGGTCAGTTCATATTAATGAGATCTCCCTATATTGTGAAACTCAACCTCAACCTGTAACTAATGATATTGCCCATATCTTAGGAAATTGCTCGACTTTTGATGGCTGAAGAAAAGAAAGCTTACAAGAAAGCTAAAGAGCGAGAAAAGTCATCTTTGGACAAAAGAAAACATGATCCTGACTGCAAGGTAGTGTGATGCCTCTTAAGTTTTGCTCCTTTTAAATTACAGTAAAATGAGAGATGAAAAACAGGACTCTGCCCTTAGGATGAGCTCTAAAAATCCATTTTGGATATGTAAAAAACTGCATTACATACATGACTAATATGTCATGGTTGTTTCACAATGGAAACATTGAATTGGTACTGCTCAGACTGTGAGGCTCACTTTGATCATTTTCAGTCTGAGAGTCAGGTTCAGGGGTCCGTTTTCCTGGGCTCACGCTGTAAAAGGAGGCCCAGTTTTCACCTGCTTTACAAACTGCCTCAGTGAGCTGCATTGGCCTGCTTCCCCACCTCTGCCCTTTCCCAGAGCTTTCTCTTAGTGTTTGGTAGATGAAGGGCTGGAAAGCAAATGCATATTCCCAGCAACCATTGCTTGTATCTCAGGACAAGAACATTTTAGCAGGACCTGGGACTTTACCTCTTTAATCACAAGTAGTTGTGTATCATCATTCTACTGTGAATTAATTGTATTGCAAGTTCAATTTAACAATAAGTATTCGTGTGCAAGGTACCACTGGGACCAGTGTAGAAAGTTCCTTGACAATAAGAAGACAGTTGTATGGGTGCTGATGGCAGGGTATGCTGAAGGGGTGGAGACCAGAGCATCTCTGGAGTGAGACAAATCACAGACTACATAGAGTGTAGAAGAGCAAGCAGACAGGAGTTAGTGAAGTAAAGCTCTGGGAAGCAGTTAGTATTAGCCTGGGGACATGTAGCCTCAAGTCTGTACTCAGGACACACCCAATCTCTGCACTGTTTTCTGTTTTCCTCTTCTAGGTCTCTGGGCCTGCCTCATAGTTTCTGTAATTATTATGAGGGGAAATAACCTTGAACCTGTACTGATAATATCACTTAACCCATTTTTCTTTGTTTAGTTGCTAATTATTAGCGTCCTGCCTTTTGCAGTTTCCATATTCTGTAACTGGTACTGGTATAAGTCCTTTCTTAGAAAATTGGACTTGAAATGTGCTTTACTTGGCTGTTTGGTCATGTGTCAGATATATAGAGAAGAGCTTAAGATCTCAGATCCAGATTCCATCAACTGTGTCTTCTGGATCTGATCAGCTGTGCGTGCCTGTGGGAATCACAATGAGTGCAGCAAACACATGCGTGTGTGCGTGTGTTCATGTACACGTGCATGCAAGTGTGAGTGTGTGGTGTGTGAATGTTTAGTGTGTGATCCAGTCATCTACACATGCCTGTGTGGATTGCGAGTGTGTATGTTTATGAGTGTGTAGTGTTCGACCCACTCAGTCTGGTCACCTACTTTTCTACACATGCCTGTGAGGACTGTGCGTGCGTTCGTGCGTGCGTGCGTGCATGTGTGTGTGTGTGTGTGTGTGTGTGTGTCTGTCTGTCTGTGTACGCGCACACACACACCCAGGAAAACTACCAGACCATCGTGTCTGTCAATTTTTGGCTTGAATGACTAAATACAAAATATTTTTATGTTATTCGGCTAAATGTAGCCTGAAATTCCTAAAGGACAGCTTGCTGGAGAATAGCAATTTTCTGAAGTTCACCTTTACTGTTCTTTGGTCTTTTTTCTGCCCGTAGTCAAAATCAAAGTCAGCACACTCAAAATCAAAAGAGAGTGAAGAAGCATACCGTTCCAAGACTGACAGGCCGTCAAGGTAAGATGGCCCCTGGAAAGGAGAAAGAGGGAGTTAGCTTTGGAGTGGTGAGCACACATCAGTTGTCTGAGAAGACAACTGTTCTTTCCAGCAGAGAGCCCAAACTCTACAACTGGGAGGTAGCTTCAAGTGTCACTGGGTTACTCTCCAACTATGTTCAGAATCTTACATTGGAATGCATGAATCCTGTAGGCAGTATTTATAGTAACACTGGGGTAGAAGAAGATTTCTGTTTTGTTTTTTATTTGGACTATTTCTTGGCATTTAAAGTCTTGTGCCCTCAGCTGAGAAAGATGAGATTAACCAATTTCTAAGTTAAAATCTGAGATTTTAAACTTTGATTGGGGCTGAGAAGATAGCTCACTAGATAAAAGCATTTGTATATGTTCATGTAATGTGTTGTCTCTCTGTGTGTATTTGTGTGTAGTTAATTGTCATGATGCAGATTGAGTCTCACTATGAAAGTAGCTGGCTGTGCTCAGTGTTCTTGACTCACACAGTCACAGCATTGAGGAGTTGCTATCTGGAGAAGCAGGCTTTTTTTCCTTATTGTTTATATTGCCTTTTCAGAATGTTTCATTAAAATATGAGGAAAAACATTAAATATGGAAGGATGGCATGGAGAAAATGGGAGAACAGTAAAAGAGGATTGATTCATGGAAACTAATCTATAGTTAAATAGGGACAAGAAGCTTTGGTATTTAGCAGGAGCGAAACTATAAATGACAGTTGTGATTTGTGTATTTCAAGTCCCTAGATGAAAGTACAGAAAAAATTTCACTGTAAAGAATGCATAGGGTCAGAGAGCTCCTGGCTTCAGTTCCTAACCACCACATGGTGGCTCACTACCATCTGTAATTTCAGTTCCTGGGGACCTGATGCCCTGTTCTGGCATATGTGGGCAATAAGTATGCAAGTAGTGTACATCATACATGTAGGCAACCACTCATACACATAGATGAGAATAATACACCTTTTAAAAAGGAAGTTATGGGGCTGGAGCAATGGCTCAGTGGTAAAGATCTGGCTTCTCAGAGGACCTGAGTTTGATCCCCAATACCCACATGGCAAATTAGAACCATGGGATCTAACACTCTTGGCCTCCAAAAGCACTGCTGCATGTGTTTAACAGACATGTGTGAAAGCAAAAACACCCATGTGCACAAAGAATAAAACACAATAAATATTGTAATAAAAGCAATAAAATAAATAATAAAAGAGGAGATAGTTATGTTTAATCAGATTTGAATGTTAGAAAACACTCATGTATATTGAATTATGTTACCTTGTAAATATGTTCTATTTTTATATTTTTACATATGCATTAAAATTGTATGTTGATCCTAGCCAAAGGGAAATGAAGGAAGAAAATCAGAAAGCCAAGGATAGTGTTGTGTATACAGCATGTTCAGTGTTCAAGCCAGGATACAAGAAACCAGGTCTCGAATAAAAAATAAAAAAAGAGGAAAGGAAGCAAATAAACTTGTAAAATTTTAAATACCCTAAATTAGTTATACCTTGACTTTTAATCCTGCACACATGTGAATGTGCCTCAGCACACACATGAATAGCAACAGAAGTATACACAACATATATAAAATATATATTATACTATATATTTTCTATTTTTAAAATATATATCATATATTGTGTGTGTGTATATATATATATGTAAAATTATTTTTAAAATGTAACTTTAAGCTTATGTACTTTCAAAATATAAATACCTTTCAGAAACCAATAAGAATTTGTATTGCTCTGATGACAGTAGTAACATAATTTGTGTAAAATCTGTTGCTCTTTACTTTTGCTAAGCACATATAGGATGTTTACATTTGTAGTTCTGTATATTCCTACAGTTTCCAAGCAAAGGAAGAGGCAGTCTGTTCTCAGGAGATAAATGTCTAGTTTTTGTTTAATCACATGAGTTCAGATCATTTTTAGGGGTATTTTTGTTCAGCCTTCAAAGTCTTTTGCCTCTTTTGAACATTAATATCTTTGATGGTAGATAAAATAGGGCATGCTGGGGTGGCTGTTTTTAAAGGGTCATTAAAATTAAAAACAAGTTTGTAGAATATAAATAGGACCTCTGAAGACTCCTGGGCATATTGGAAGTGAATAACAAAATGATCTTTTAAAGTGACTGTTAAGAATTATTGTGGATTTGCACAAGCATAGATTTTTATGTCTCCTTTGTAGTGAAAGGAACACTCATTCTAAATATTATTTGATAAAATGTTATGTGAAACCAAATATGGATTTTATAAAACACTATTTTAACATATAAAGCCTCATATGCTTAACAGATTTGTGAGTGCATGCATTTTGCATAGCTTCTGTTTCCTCTTTCATTTTTAATCATGATGAAAAGGTTGGGTAGGTAACTATTTGCATAGACAGTTAATATAAAGTATAGGAGAACATGGGTTTCCATGATCATTCTGTAATACTTCAGCTTAACAGTGGACCAGTCAGCAACAACAAAACAAATAACAGATTCTCATGAAGAGCCTGGAGCATCTGTTGTCAATGTTCCCATTTCTTTTGTTATTCCAAGTTTTTTTTTTTCTCTTTCTTGTGGGAATTAAGGATCAGTCAGTAGTGTGGATTAATTCTAAGCCAGAAACTTCAGAGGGCGTGCTGTGCATACTGCAGAGATTTCAGACAGAGACTTCAGAGGGTGTGCTTGTGCACACTTAGGTCCCAGTGAGACTGAGGCAGGAGGAGGTTGTGTCTAAACCACTTGGGGAGTAAACTTGACTAAGGAAAGAAAAAACAAAATAAAGTTTCAGTTCCAGGGATTTTATACTGAAAATGCTGGTTGCGATTTTAGTTTTACTATAGAAAAGACTGAATCTCTTGCAAGCCTCTTTTTATTTCTATCATATTTATAAGATTATCAATTATATTTCTCTACACTGAATCATCTTTTGATTACCCGAATACTTAGACCTCACATAAGTCTAGTCTCTAAGAGTGAAGATTTTTTGCTGTTACAAAGTTTATAGTCTAATGGCAATTACTCAGATCACTGTGCTGACTTTGTTAAGTGGCGTAGGTAAAAACATTGGGTGTGACAAGCCTAATGAGCCACTTAGCCTGACTCAGGTACAGGCAGCTAGAGGATGAAGAACATTTAGCAATCATACTAATTAAAAATATAATTTCATAAGAAGAGAAGAAAGCAGGTAATTGTAATATAAGAACCACAGCATAAATTCTTTTCCCATCTTTAACCATAAGTATCACTAACTTTAACACAATCCTCTTCATTGCAATATAATAATTGTGTAGGAAACAGTAAGTCTAGATGTAGCCCTTGTACTGCCCTAGAAAATTTGCTATGTAATGGTCTCCCCTAATGGCTGCGTGAACAAGATCTGAACAATAGCAATATCAATGAACGTGGAAGTGGGCATCTTTTGCTAAGTTCCAACCCTAAACAAAGAATCACAGGCAACTATTGACTGCTGAGAGAAGAATTAGCCTCTCCCAGGGATGAGCCCCCTATTGGTTGTCCAGTGCAAAGTAGGCAGCTTGAAACCATATGCACACAAATGGACTCAGCAGACTATATTGTATATGTGTGTATATGTGTGTTTGCATGTATGTGTGTACATACATGTATCCTTGTGTTACATATGTAACAAATATAAACAAAGAAAAAGTGACTATCAACGAGAATGAAGAGGGACATGTCAAGGACTGGAGGAATGAAAGGTAAGGAAAAGTGATGTAAATCTATTTCAATTACAAATAAAATATAATTGAAAACAGCTGAGCGGAGCAGCATACCAACTCTGCATAGAACTGAGGGTGTCTTGGTGGAGTGAGTTGGTTGTCTCTAAGGTCGTCCAGTGCTTTGTCTTCAGGTTTGGAGGTCCCTGGAGAGGTTTATGAAAACCTAAGGAGACCGCTCAGCTACAGTGATAAACAATGCCCCTTTCTTGGTCTTGGCTCTAAACTTAGCTACTTTCTAAAGCTAAATCCTGAAATCACTTGTTGTGTTTCAGTTCTTCCTAACATGTCTTATGTCACCTTGTAAGGCGTTGGGACTATCAGTCAACATTGAGAAAACAATCACGACAGTCAGTATTGTACACACATGATTCTGAATGAAAGTATTGCCATGCTTTACTATGTGTTGTTTTTATGCATATAGCCGGAACAAAAATATTAAAAAACATAAAATTAAGAATGCGTTTTCACCTGACATTTGAATGTTTGTGATACAAGGATGAAAAGATCCTTCTAGCTGGCCCTTGGGGCTCACTCTGTGCTATTCTCTTTGGTTTGAGGCTGCACAGAGCACAGATGTTGATTGAGCTCTTCCATTTCAAAATATCCAGACACACATGTCATATGTGCAGGCACTGCTATTCCTGATGATACACATATGTAGGTAGCTCTGTGTTGGAGCACTGCTTCTGGAATCTGATCCTGTTAACTGTGTTGTTGGTGTTTAACAAGTGTTTACACTTGGGTCAGCCACTCACATGGTCTGACCATGCTCACATGTATACTTATGTTGTAGTTTCCACACTGAGGATGTGGAATTCTCCCTGTACATACAAGTTGTCATTTTTTTTTACCCTTCCCAGTACCCAGGAAGTGATTTCTGCTAGGGATAAGTGGAGAAATTCAAACATGATTGCTTTAGTTTGTAGATTGATTACACAGGTAATTTTGTACCAAACCACAAGTTTTAAAACTTCAACATACTTATACCTTATGATTATACAAAAGATTCTATAATATGGTATGTGTGTGTACATATACCATTTGACTATACCTTTAGAAAATTAAACAATCGAACTGGTTTTTTTCGTTTTCATTAATGCCAAATATTTGCAAAATTCTATTTTAATTAAATTAATAAATTTAGAATTTAAAAATTGCCTTTTGACATTTTGTTTCTCTTTGACATAAAACCTTGTAAACGAGTTGCACAGAGAGTACCATGTTTTTAAGATAAATTTTGCCACCTAGTGGACAAAGAACCACTGTTGCTTATAAATGGTCTCCCATTCTTGGTTGCTGCTGCCCTTTCTGACTCTTTCTTTTCTTCTTTATTTAGCTTTATTAAATTATTCACTTCTTTTCCTGGATAGGATCCGGCAACATGAAGTAAATGATTGGCAGGCCATACTTCATGCACATTTGCTTCCATCAGTACAATGCCTCACACATATTAGATACTGGGAAAATATGGTTAGTGGATTATAGGCATCAAGAACAGTAAGGTAAAAATTATTTATTCAAGGACATGTAACTTAGTTTAGTATAGAACTAAACTAAGAATTCTGACACACAGTAAAAAACTCATGCCGTATTCTTAGGGAAAGATGGAACTGTAGTAAGCATCACTTAAGAGTTGTAAATTTTCACTCCCTGCAGACCTCCACCACCTACAGGGATGGACCCTGTGGATCTGGACCACACGCATCTTACAAACCAGCACAGTGCCACTCGTCATTTCTCAAAGGCGGAGCCCTCACATAGAGGTACGGAGCATCTGTGAGGTCAAGCTGAGGTCCTGTAATAGGAAATGAAATCTGTCTTCCAGTTATGGCAGGGGAAAGCACGCCGTCCTACGCCCGTCCTACGCCGTCCTCCTCTCATCAGTTACTAAATACCGCAAGCTAAAGTACTCTCTTTACGCGAAGTGCAGGGTGTTTGTGTCCTCCATGTGCAAGGCAGTGCTCTTTGTCGTATTACTGGAGGGATCGCAGCACACTTAAATCCGTTGGAATGCTTTATATGCAGTTTAAACAACAGAAACCTGAAGGCTGAAGCTTTTCAAAACTAACACATTCTTCAAACAGTTCCAGAGTTTTGGAGCATTTCAAATGTAAACTTTTCAGATTTGGGGTGCCTCAACTGCCAATATGTAGTCATATCAATTAAAAAGGAGAAATTAAGGATAGTCTGTGCATATGTTTCAGAGAAAAGTTCTGAAACCTAAAACAGTTTTGATGCAAGCATGTTGGTGATGTTCAGCCATCTCTGACAGTAGGAATTAGATTTACAGTGTGTACATATACATGCCACATAGCTTCTCACAGATGAAAGGTGCAATAAAGAAGATGAGGAAAGAGATGGAGAACTATAGGAAATTAATAATTTTATAATAGAAGCATCATTGGATGCATTTATTTTCCCAGTATATACATACA
The DNA here is from genome assembly GCF_000317375.1 of Microtus ochrogaster. Lineage (NCBI taxonomy): Eukaryota > Metazoa > Chordata > Mammalia > Rodentia > Cricetidae > Microtus > Microtus ochrogaster. The sequence goes on from NC_022010.1 coordinate 36,892,698, forward strand.
CTGAGATACACACACGTTTATGAAAGAGTTCCTTTTTTAACTTTCTTATCTTCAAAAGAGTGGTAGTAAAATACATAGTCCAGAATTGTCAGTTACGAAAGAAGGCTGTGTGTGGTGCTATATTCCTGTAGTTCAGACACTTCAGAAGCAGAGGTAGAAAGATTGGGAATGCCAGGCAAATATGAACTACATAGTGAGACCTTGCGGGGTGAGGGACCAAGTGAGAGAAGTTTGCAGAGCAAGTTACAAATGTTAGGTCTTCATATTTGATGGGACTTCTTTGAAGATTTCTTAGGTGAAGTTTTTATCATTCTTTTTCATTTACTGATATTTCCAACATCTCTGTTGTAGTGGGTGTTTTCTTTCTCAAAGTTGAATCATTTGGGGGCAGGGTGTGTCTGTCCGTCCTCCACATACATTTGTTACAAAGTATTAAAGTGACAAATTGATTCTGTACATGAGATTTTATAAACAAAGGCTTTAAAAAGAACAAAGCAAAGAGGAACCACTTGAAGTGCATATAAATGAAGATGAATCTGGGATAGGGAGACAGTGAAGTTTTAAACTTGCATCTTTTTATTAAATTAAAACTTTATAGAGAACTTGCAAATGAAAGAAAACATTGCACAGCCAGATTCACCAAACCCAGTGTTTATACATTGCAATGAGATAATGTAGTAGTTAGGAAGCTTTCAGATTTGGAGTTTTACTTTCACTCTCAAGTATTTACTTTGCACTTTTGCACCATCAAAAAATGAAAAATCCGTGACAAAGTTAAAACTACAAAGATAGCTTTATATTTTTTCCTGATTCAAGTGCCTGCATTTTAATTGTCCTTCCTTTTTCTTCTTTCCCCAGGTTTCCATAATAAGCAGTAAAAGAAAACAAACAAAAAATGGAATCTGCCTTGAAAATGGACTTGCTGTAGCACATATGAACTGAACAATACCAAGTGCATTCCACACTGGCTGTCCTTCTGTGCCATTCCTGGAGTTACTCTCAAGTGTTTTCTAACTATAAACAATTTCAGTTCTCTTCACATGTTTTGGTTTTTCTGGTCACTTGGGCAGTGTAAGGAAATACAGCGTCTGAATATTGGCCGCCTCTTCTCTGAATCTATTTCCTGAGATGCAATTAGAACTTCACAAAATGACACTTGCTTGATATAGGGTATCTACATTTAGGGACTAAGGTTTATTTAGCAATTAGAAGTGTGCAGAAATGGATTACCAAAAATCATAGCATTTTGATTCAAGAAAGTATAGTAAAGTATATGAAATAACCACTTAGTTGTTTATTAGTATGATGTTTTGAAGGATATTGTCTTTGGTTTTTATCCTCTTTAGAAAAAGTAAAATGACAACAATAAGATGGGGGAAATGGCCAGAGCAGTGAAATCTGGAATTCTGAACACATGGGTTAGTGGAGGCTCTGGAGAGCCACAGAACCTGCTAGGTGGGTGGCTTAGGGTGTCATCCTTCAGCATTGTGCTGCTGCTCCCTCCATGGCAAGGCTTTCTGAGGCCCTTAGTACATCATGTGCTAATATTTATTTGTAAAACCTTAATTGTCCAATCCTTTCACTCAGGTTCATAAAGAGTCAACTGAAAATTAAAGGAAAAAAAATAGCCTTTCATAGCTTTGATTTTCCAATTTTGATTTTAATTGTGGAGCCAAAGGAAATAGAACATTTTCCTAAGAGTTGACGCCATCAGTCTTATTTGCTGTGTACAGCAAGCGTCTTGCTCCCAGGATGTAACAGTTTTTGTTGGCAATCTCTCAGTGATGTCTTTAGCACCTGTAATAATTGGGCTCATTCAACAGAAAGTTGAATTTGATGAAGTGAGTCTTTGTCCAGGTGTGTAGTTCTGCTTCTTTGTTGATGGCCATTGTATTCCTTTCCACAGGACCTTTAAACTCCCCTTAAAACTTCAGTCTTTGTCAGGCTGCTAATTAATAGAAGTATTTATTTGCCCATACCACTTAGTTAATATAAATAGCAGCCAAGCTATGTCTGTATCTGATTGACAGTCTCCCAGCTAGATTTGCTGTTATTTTCATTGTATGGGTTTTTTTGTTTGTTTTGTTTATTATTTTTTTTGTCATTTCAATATGCTGCTTATTTAGGAAAGAAAATATAGTTTGCCATGAGATAAATAATTTAGGGACTGCCTATATTCCATTTGCCTTGTCTTTCCAGACTGTTTTAACCTTGGGGAGGATTCTGGGAGACTGTTCCCAACAGATTTTGATCACTGATTGTATATCTTTCTTTATAAAAGTTACATATAATAGAAATTTGAGTGAAGTTGTGGGCAAGAAACAGACAAAGTGGTGCAAACATTTGGGAAGTGTGGAGGAGAGGGAAATTATAGGCCTGAGTGCCATGAAATACATATAGGAAAATCTTCCTTTAGACAAATGGAAAATCTAGCCTTCAGTCCCATTGTGTACAATGGTTTCCATATCAGAACTTAGTCTTGTTGGCTTATGCTAATGCTGTATCTTTCTTTAAACTGCCCTGTGATTTTACATCATGTTCTTTAAAGATATTTTATACTGATAACCTTAAAGAAAAAAATGTTACTGCGTTTTTATTTGATAATTAAATGGCAATGTTTTTTGCCATATTTCTGTTTTATAAATGTTTACTTTTGTATTTCATGAAATTATTATTTTTACTTTAAAAGTGCATTTTTTTGCTTTTCATGGACTTCATTTCATCATATTTATTGTTGTAAAATGGACATATTACAGTTTAAAAAAATGCCAAGCCACTTAACCAGAATGCTGGAGTCTTACCTGTGGTGGTGAATGGCCAAAGGAATACAGCCCATGTGATAGCCAGCTCAGCATCAGTATTGGAAAAACTGTTACTTTTCAAAGTTTTTTTTAAAGAGTAGAATTTTAAAATATTTTGTTTATTTTTTGTAAAGTGAACAGTTTTTAAGAGTATCAGTAATTATTTACTTATGACTAAGAAGATAGAAAAAATTTCTTAATTATTCTTAATTAATGTTCTCAAATTTTGCTATCACTCAAATAATGCATTTTTGAGATGATAGGAACAGCTAATAGCTCTTAATGAACTGCCACTCTTCACTGTGGTTTCTGCTTTTTAATTATCATTTTTATATTAAAATGAATACATTTATTTTGTTCCTTCTGTTGTTGCAGTTTGATGCAGCTTAATTATTAGGTCTGTACTGTATTATGTTTTGCTGTCAACATATAGACTAATTCTTTTGTTTCTAAATTTCTTTGTAGGTCTTGCCCTTATAGCCCCAGTATTACTGAATGAGCACAGTCTATTAAGGAGTCTCATCACAAGGTTACCTGACATGATGCTCTCCCCTTTCCTTCCCTAGAATTTTTTTAACTATTAGTTAGAAAAGAGCATAGTTAAAAGTCAGGTTAAATATTCTAATTTGAAAGAAAATTGATTCCAGTATTCAAGCTACTGTATTCAAGCTACTGTTAGTTATAATTGCTTTGTTGCAAAAATAGATAATTGCTTCTTTTGTTCTCAAAGAATCTTGAGAACTTTTGGAAGTGACTTTGCATGTCATTGAAATGCTATGGGTCAAGTGATTTTTATAACAAATGGCAGTATAGCAATGAACTAAAAACCAAAACAGCAACAACCAAACTTTGGTTTTCTGGTCTTTAGAAACATCTAATTTAGGAAGAGAGATGTTCATAGATGTGCACCAGAAGAAACCTTTCCATAGTGACACTGGTCACATGGACCTAGATAACCATGTTTTAAAATGTGTAACCTGTGTTTCATTGGATTCTAATACTGTTGCTGCTTCTCTAAATCTCTTCGTGCCAACTTGAAAAAAAAAAAAACTACTATAATATGGTGCATTCATTTTGTTCACCACATAAGTGGTTAACATTTTATAATCTTGATTTTTAATGACTAATGCCTTTGTATAAAACTCACTTGGGAAATATAAAGATCTATTATTCTTGATTTCTTGTGTTTATTTTTTTTAATTTTGGCTTTTTTTTTTTTGAGATAAGGTTTCTTTGTGTTACAGCCCTAGCTGTCCCGGAACTCACTCTGTAGACCAGGCTGGGCTTGAACTCAGAGAGACCTGCCTGCCTCTGCCTCCCAAGTGCTGGAATTAAAGGTGTGTGCTACCACTACCCAGCTGTTCTTGATACTTTTAAAAGATAACTTCTGATTGGCTGAGATCATCAGTCTGATGATCATTCGAGGCCCATGCAGAAATACTCAGAGGACAGACAGAATTCCATTTGAGGAGGATAGTGTTTGTTGGGGGAGCATTGACATTGAAAGGAAACATTGCTCACCTTGATTTCACTGCCTATGCTGTGTTATGTTCTTGTAGCAGCTCTAAAAAAAATCAAAACCTGATCTTTCAGGGAAAAAAATGATTTTTAAAGTCTATAATGTGTGTATTATATGCTGCTCATAGCAGAGAAGTCACTCAAGAGTCCCCCCCATCTTACTTGTTGGTGCCTGTGTGCTTCAAGAGCCATAGCTGTATATCTGGTAAGAGGCTGCTTGTTTTTTCCTGCCCTGTGGTGGGGCAATGTAGGCAGAGAGAAGCCTACTGTCTAGTGTCCTGTAAATGCTGCATGGAGCAGTATTATCCAAATATGGGGTGGAAGTTTTTTGTTTGGTTGGGTTTTATTATATGTAAGACAATTAAAGGGAAGACTCAGAGACTTCTGTTGCTTCTGCTGTGTAACTCATCAGAAATGCTCAAATTTACTTTTAAAGTCTCTAAGAAAGCAAGACTAAGCTATGAAAACATTAACAGAGTCACTTTTCTGATGAGCCCTGCACTTTATGTCAGCAATGTCTGTGAAGATCAGTTTTGCCTTAAATTACTTTCAGTCCAACAAAGGCCATTGTGTTTGGTGTATATGTACTCTTGTGATCTCTCCATTGGCATACAATCCATAGAAGAGCCTCAGACATCATCAGCATCATCTGGAGCTTTGAGCTTCTTGCCCAGTACTTGGTTTGACTTCTGTATTAGATGCACTTCTCATTTCCCTGAGTAGTGCAGGCATGACCAGAAGCACTGCTAGGGGAGAATTCCCTGGCTGGAATATCCACACACAGTGAAAACTTTCTGAACAGTTGAGAGTTTCCTGTTCTTTTAATGGTGATTGTGCAAAGATATTCTAAGGGTTTTGTGGTTCAGTGACAAAATTAAGATTATTTTTAAGAATTTGAACAATTGTCTTTGTGTATTGGGATGCTTATTTACCATTAAAAAGAAAAATAGGAGAAAACCAAGCAAAATGGAGACATTTATTAGACATGGTGATGTGAAGAGTTGTAGTTTATTACTTTTAAAAGAGAATTAAGCAGGAAACATTGCCTATGGTAGAGAAGATAGAAGAGCCCCTTTACTAGGCTGTGTTGGATGCCACAGACTAGCACAGTCATGCAATCACGTATTTACCACTGAAAGCCATTTCTTTTCTCTTATAAATCCGAGTGCTATGGCTAAACATATTCATCATAGGTTTAATATGCATTTTAAGCAAAGCAGAAAGTCATTTTCTCTTTTGAAGTTGCTTTTCATGGTATACTGATTTCAGCATTCTAGGTCAGGGCAGAATTAATTATGTGACTGTATTGCCCTGGTCTTCATTGATGAGCTTCACAAGTGAAGGGTTTGAGTAACAAATCAGCAAGGATTGCAGAAAAGGCATTGAGAGAGACTATACTGTGATGAATTGTATACTTTGGGTGTATTCTGCTACACTGAATTTAGACTGGAATTGCTGGAATTGATTCTAGCTAAAAATTTGCTTAGAGCTTTGGGAATTAGAAAGTTGCACTTCTGAGTAAATTTTCTCTAAATTCCCACTGGCTATAGCTTTAGCCTTTGTTAATCTGAAAGACAGATGATCTTTCTCAGTGATAGCTATATTTTCATGTAGCTTTTAATAAGCAACCAGATATTTCATGAAATAATGTAAATATTAGAAAGTAAAACAGGAAAATGGCATATAAAAGTGACATTCTGAATGGCAAGTCTCTAATGCTGGGTATCTCATAAGAACAATCTATTCCTGCAAAAATTTTGGAAGGTACTAGAATTGAAAGTATAAGTTTGCTACATAAATCAAGTTTCTCAGGAAATTTGAGATGATACTGCCATTTGTCTTATAATTAAAAGATGTAATCTCCTGAGTTAAGCTCTGCAGGAACCATCCACTTCATTTTGTAAGAGCCTCTTAGGTATGGGGAAGTAGGTATGTTTATAACACATGAAATGGAAGCCCAAGGCTGGTCACTTTATAGTCAAGGCAGGAGGAGGGATAATAGCTGTGAAGTACATATTTCATGGAGCTGAATAGAACCTCAATAGAATATTGTCTCTTGTCTGAAGAAAGAGACCGCCTCAAACCACATGCCTATCTAGAGATTGAGTAAAACTGTGTGAATGCCTTAAGGTGACTAGTGGAGGTACTGGTGGGCATGTATGCACCCATCTGAATTAGGCTGTGGGCAACAGTCTATTTCAAACCATCTTTGTATAGCCCAAGTTGCTCCTGTCCATAACCTGTTGAGGAAGATGAGAAATACGGTGCTGGTTATTTTCGTGTGTCTGGGGAGGCTGACATCATTGCTTGACATCATTAAGGCACTGTCCAGTGTCCAAGCCTTCCTTCAATACCACTTGTACATCTACATCAGTTCATCTATGCAAGCTTGTGGTTAGTGGTTTGTATTTTACACCTGAATATCAGGTTTAGCATTGGTGTTATAAATAATTTTTAAACCAAAGTATTGTATGAGTAAGTCTGTGTGCTTTGTTTTTCTGGATGGTTTGAGGTAAACACCTATCTTGTCTTCTCTTAATAAAGTCATCTGTTTATTAAGTCAGTGGTGGCCTCCTGTTTTCATTACTATAGATGAAGTCTACAAAGTCTAAGAAAGTTGTAGCAGTTTATTGCTGTGGGAATTCCTTCAGCCAATAGCCTTTAAGATACTATTCCACTTGGGTGTGATCTCTTATACTATAAATGCAGCCATAATTTCATACTCTCTCCCCCAGCTACTGGATTTGGTCCTGGTTCCCCATTCATGCAGAGGATTATCTGTGAGTCGATCCCTAAATAAACAACACTTTATTATTGTCAATTCTGAGGTAGTGTGGGATTACTTTATAGCTTCCATCTTCATCTGATGCCCACATGAATCCCAACTCTATGCCTACTGGGATAGGCCCAGAAGGTCTGCAGCCCAGAGGTGTCCCACCCCTGCCTTCCTGGCTTGATTTCACTTACTAAGTGGTTTTATGCCAAAACCTTGGCACAGCAGAGCTACTTCATGGCAACTTGGCAATTTTCCAGGCTTGCACCATGCTTCACACCCCCTGACATTTTCCCGGACACACAGCAACTCATGCAGCTTCTGGCTTGTGTTCCCTGCTCGCGAGTTCTGTGCTCTGTAATATTTTGGCCAGTAAAACAACTTTCACCATGTACAGAATTGATTTAATTGCTCCAAATTTGTGAAGCAAAGCATATTTGTCAGTATTTAGCCAGGTATCAATGCATGTAACTAAAGCCAGCAGGATTGTTTGCTCCACCACTGTACAGTGAAATTTTCAACAAAATAGTTCAAAATGTAAATCATCAAAGTACCCCTATTTTGTGTGTGTCATTGACAGAATTGATATATTTTTTGAGGGGGTGGTAAAAAAAAAAAGGTAGTCTGTATTGCACATAATAACCCTCTTGACTAAACTATGAATACAACTGACTCAGGTAGACACCTAAGTTAATCTTGAGAAAATAGAATTATGAATTGACATTTATTTAATATTTTACCTTTACAAGGATTGTTCTTACTGTTCCAATAATTGTGATGTAAAAACATTTTGCAGAAATAAATCTCTTTTTAAAAATACATTGTTATTTTAATTTATAACTGAATTTGCTGTTGAAGACCTCTGAAAGCCACCTTCTAAAGTTCAAATTCTTCAGTAAATATAATTGGAAGTTGTATTGGTTAACATTTTGTCCACTGACACAAGCTACAGTCAGTTAAGAAGAGGGATCTCAACTGAAGAAATGATCCTACCAGATTATCCTGTAGGCAAATCACTGACTGGAAAATTTTCTTGGTAGATGTGGCAGGGCCCAACTCATAATGGGTGTTGCCATCCCTTGTTGATTTTCATAAGAAGGCAAACACCCGTATCTATCTTTTCATAAAGTCATCCATATATTAAGTCAGAGATGGCTTCATGTTTTCTTTACTAGATGACCAAGAACATAACAGCAGTGTTTCCACCTTTTGATAAAATGACACCAATAAATCTTTTTAAAAAATATTAGTAGAATTTTATCACTTCAATGGCTTTTATGAAACACATATAACATTCTGTACAGTGAAATTTTCAATAAGTTGTCCAAAATATAAGTCATAAAAGAACTATTTTATGTGTAATGTTTGTTGTTTCTCATCTGCGACATTTGTGGCACTCCGAACTTCCAAACTAAAATTGAGATTTTGAAATTATTTTACCTCTATTCAGGGGACAGATGCACCAGATATTTCCTCTTCATGCTGTATTTGGGTCTTATTTTTTGACCTGCAAACAAAAAGAAAGCAAAATCAGTGTGTTACAGGAGCCTATCACCCCTGAACCTGTTTAATGTTGCTCCTACATATACCACTTTAGGACTGGTCAAGTGCTATTGTAAAACCAGTCATGGACTCATCTCACTGGACAGTTTCTAGAGTTACAGTGTTCTGACAGATTCATGTTTTTGTGTTTCTTTGTGAGGAGTAGGATTCATAGTTGTCCTACCACTGGCATGATCTCTAATAATTTGTTTTAAGAGAAGTGTTTTGTGTATTTGTGACTGAATTTTGATTTTAATATTTTACATTTAAAACTTAGAAAATTATTATGTTATCAAATACTTGTTAACCATTAAATTGATGAGTATCTTAACTGTTGAGTCATCTACAGGGTATATCAAGAAAATACTTGGAGATGTCATTATCTAGTAAAGCTGAATAGACGAATGATGCTATTTTGTACATATAATTATACTAAGATGTGGAAAATGAAAAATTTTAAGTTAACTATAGAGATGTAAGTTGTGATTTAGGAGGTATTGAAACTATATATAGAATATTCTTGATTTTGAAGATTTTATTAGAATTAAGTATTCTAAATAATTATGAAGCAAAATTTTATAACTAGTAAACTTTGTATACAATAAACTATTTCAACTCTCCATATTTATATATTTATGTATTAACCCTAAATTTTTCTGTTTGTATCTTTGTAACTATGTTTTATTGCCTCATTTACTTTTCTACCTATATCTATGTACCTGTGTATATATTACCCCTCTGTTACTCTGTCTGCATTTATTTAAATGTTATGTATCATTTCTCCCATTAGTCTGCATCTATGTACCTGTATATGTATCACCCCCATTTCTAATCATGTGTCTATGTACCTATGTGATTATTTGCCCATTTCTCTGCCAATATTTATGTACCTATGTATTTAACCACATTTCTCATTTCTCTGCCTGTTTCTACATACCTATAAATTTATAGCCCCCTAGTTTCTTTGCCTATTTCTGTCTGACACCCCTGACAATTCTCTCTCCATATACTCAAATATTTTTAAAGTATATTCAGCAATATCACTTCACTAACAATGCTAGAAATAATAAATGACTCAATAGAAATTACCATTTGTGGTCATATAATGATTTTTATGTAATACTTACAAAAGACAACATACACACACAATGGCTGGTCACTCTTGGGTTTTAAATGTACAAGAGAAAACTAAAAATAATGTTACATTTCTCAAAAACAAGCAGGGAGCTTGTCTGTAGAGGTAGCTCAGTAGTTACCACACTTGACTTACTTGCAAACCTGAGATCTTCAATTTGGAAGCCAAGAACCAGTGTGGAAGTAGGAAGCAGTAATTCAAGTGTTTATGATCCCGATATCCCCTACCTGAAAATATGAAGACATGAGAACAGCTGAAACTTTCAGGGGATCCAGCTTGGTGGAGGCAGTCATGAAAACTGCCTCTCTCACAGTTAAGATGCCTATCACATAAACACGGAGAAGTCTAGATGGTGCCTAACTGGAAGCTTCATTCCTAGTGACTAGAATTTATAGCACTAGAAAGTACATTGCATGGATCAGAGAAGAAAGGTAATCAATCCAGTTACTGACCCTACGAAGTACAACACTGACCTCCCTGTTAGATACAGTGGGGGTTATTAGTGACACAATTGTTATGGTAGTATCCAATCATTTTATGATTGAATTTAAGTATCAGTCCATAAGTCAGAATGAACCCATGCTTGATACTGTTAAAGTGGTCAAGAATCGGAGACTGGATAGACTGAGGAGAAATCCAAATACTGTTATTCTCACAAAGGATACAATAGCAACACAGTGACTCCTAATGACATGACTCAGAGATCAGTGTCACTCAGCCATCAACAGAGAAGTTGCTCCTTGCAGTAGATAGGAACTAACATAGACCCACAACTGGACAATGTGAGAGACTGAGAGATTTTGGAACACTTATTCTCGAGTGGGATGTCTTTATCAAACCCCTCCAAGGCTCAGGGTATATGTGGAGGAAGGAGTGGAAAGGTTGTTAGAGCCAGATGTGATTTATTATGACAAGGAAACAGTGTCTTCATACATAACAGACATGATGCATCAATGAACTCACAGAGACTATGGCAACATGTATTGGGCCTGTAGAGATGGAGTCCTAGCACTGAGAGTGAAAAGTGAGTATGGGCTCCCACACCTGATCAAGAAGCTATGTACTGGCAGAGGAAAAGTTAGTTCTCTCCCCTGGATTCTCCCAGGATATATTAACCACAGTGCAGGGCAGGCTCCATGCCCAGAAATAGGTGACCAACACAAAACTAATGGTATTCTTGGAGCTTTCTTGTCTCATTTGCTTAGTTTGGGAATTGTTTTATCTGATCAGTCTTCTGTTTCTGTATTTGCTCTTGGTTTCCGTGGCTATATTTTGTGATCCTGTGTGTAGAGGGTTTACTTCTTGGCTTTGTTGTCTTTTAAAAAGAGAGAAGAACAAATGTGGGTAGGTGTGAGAGCTAGAGAGGATCCTGAAGGAATTGGGAGAATGGAAAGATTATCAAAATACCTTGCATGGAAACATATTTCAGTAATAAGGAAAAGTGAAAACATGTCCGTCTAAACAAGGTGGATGATTCGACCAACATCTGAACTTGTCCCTTTCATCCACATGTTCACCATGGCATGTGCCCAATCACCCACCCACAGGTCATGTCACAATAATATTTGCTAATCTACTACAGCGTGGCTGTAGACTACCTCATTGTTTTGAAAACTTATGAGTAATGTAGATAATTGAATATCCTGGTTTAAGAAAAACAAGATTCTATACCTCAGGATAATGAATAAATAGGTAACAAGGATTAATTGCCTTTGATGGAAGTATTTTAACTAAGTCCTAAATGAAGGCGATAGGAGACTATGGTAGTTTTCAGAAATATCTTTGAATAAAATTATATATATATTCTATATATAACATATAGACACACACACACACACACACACACACACACACACCAGGAGATTTTTAACAGAATGGTAAAATGCACTTTCCTTCTGGTCACAGCTATTTGGACAGGCTGCACATAAAGCAAACAGTTACTCTCCACTCTGCTGTAGTCATTGTGAACAAACTTATCTAAACCATGGACTCCATTGTAAGAATAATGAGAACAACTGACCATTGAACAAAAGCTCCAGCACTAGGAATGAAAACTCTGTCTTCAAGCTGTTGGTCATAAGAGTCCAACAGACTCCCAAAACAATATAGGCTATCGTCATTGTCCTGGTTCCCTCCCAGAAATTTGAAGTAGAATCATATTGCTGAGTGTCATGCACTTCATATACAGTGCTTGAAGGATTTGATATGGGTCTAAACTGGAAGGGTCATCCTCAAGGATTAGCTCTCCCACTACCCAAAGATGCTATGCAACCTTCCACAATCACGACCTGTACAGCCTATGAAAAGCAATGCCCAGTCCACCAAGATATCCCCAGTAGTGCAATATACATTCTTCTCTGTTCATTCTCATATCTCAACCTGGCTCCAACCTCATTATGTTGATGAAGTTTGTCTTATACTTCTGATTCTCCTGTCTGTACCTGCTAAGTCTTGAGATACCACTAGACCACTATGAGGAAAATGTTAGGGCTTTAAGTTTCTGTGTTATTCTTTAAGATTGCCAGCAGAGGGCACTCAGAGATGGCGAGACAGCCTTACGCTTCCCACGGAAAGCTGATGAACTGATTTTGCAGAACAGATTATAGGAAAAGAAATCAGATGTTTACAAAGAGCTAGTTTGTCTACAAATACACCAAATGGGTATGATAAAATAACTTAATAATATAAATAAGCATAGTATAAACTAAAAGTCCTGGTGTAAAGAACGGAAGACATGTAGTATAGCAGGGCATTTATACATCTATATAGAGAAAGAACTGCATGTGAACCATGGGTAAATCATAGGCCACGTAGGGATGGAAGAAAGCAAGCTTCTTCAAAGCAGAGAGTATTCCACATACTGAGAATAAAGGGGACATTTTGGGAGATTAAGGAAGGCAACATGAGAGGGTAAGTTATAGTCTAAACTAAGCTGGTGGCACTTAGGGGCTTGTAAAAATGGTGACAGTTTAGAAAAAAATGACTGAGGGAAATGATGGAGGGCTTGGGCTAAGAACTGCTGAGTATGGTGGATGTAGAGAGCAGCTGTGATCGGATTCCATGCATTTATCGTGGCATCAATCTTCATGGCTGCTTGGTTTTAGCAGCTGCATCAGCAACCCATGTGCAGAAGCAGAAATAAAGGGATGAAAGTGACCCACCGCCGAGGTTGAGATGGGATTGAGCAACAGAGAAGTGCAGGGCTGGATGTAAGGAAACAAATTAAGGAGAAGCACCTTGGAAGTGACTGGGGCTAGGGAAAGGAAGTAATATTGTCAAAGGACAGGAAAGTGTAGTAATATATGAGTTAATGAACCAGGAAGTAAAGAGCTTAGTCTAAAGAATGAATTACTATGGTCACAAAATAGATACTTTAGGTATGAAATAGGCTTATAGGTAAAGGAGTAATAACTGTAGAGGAGAAAGATAACCAAAACAAGAGTTCAAGGACAAATAGCTTAAGGCTGCTAAAAGTACCATCTCTGTAAGCACTGAGCTCTAGAGCACAGAAGAAAGGACCATCATGGAAGTTTGGAATGATATAGTAGAATCAGTCTAGGGAAAGCAATGACCCCTTGATGATGATCTTCCAGGTAAATCCTGACACAATTTGTATAAATTTCTAGGCATACTACTTGGCAATGAAAAGGGACCATGAAGGAAAAATGGGAATGCTTTCAGGTTAGTGAATTGTAACTGCTATCAAGCCATGTATTGATGATATAAGAACATCAGACAAAAAGCATGGGATAAAACCGAACTCACTGAACATAGCGGACAATGAGGACTATTGAGAACTCAAGAACAATGGCAATGGGTTTTTGATCCTACTGCACGTACTGGCTTTG
>NC_022010.1:36906490-36917306 GCF_000317375.1 Microtus ochrogaster
TTACACATGGCAGTGGGAACTTTAATGAAACCAATAAAGACAAAATTATGAGCTAAAAAAAAAGAACATCAGACATTTTTAGGTTAGAACTATGTTGGTCAAATGATGTGTAAACCCTAAAATATGTTAGTTACTTTTCTTTATGCTGTGACAAAAGAAAAGACAGAAACAATCAAAGGAGAGGGGTTTATTTGTCTCACAATTTGAAGGGTTTATCCAGAGGGCTAGAATGATGGCAGACTGTGAAGCAGCTGATCACAGATTGCCTACCCGGCTGCTCACCTTTCTTTTCTTATTCAGTCTGGGACCACAACTCATAGGCTAGTTCAGCCCACATTCAGGTTGATTCCTCTTTGCTCAGCTAGACGTTTTGGGAAACAACCTCATAGATAGACTCAGAGATGTGATTCCATGGTCATTGTAAATTCAGTCAGGTTGATAATGACAATTGACCATCATGCCCTTTCCCTATCTATAAAATTGGGGTAACAATATAACCTATTGCAAAACTCCACAGTGATACTTTCAAGGAAATTATTTAATAAGTGATAGTTTACCATATTCAAGGATAAAGAAAACCATCCATATATTTGTTGTTGAACACTAAAGCATGTCCTCAGTCATTGAGTGATGGCCAAAGTCACATGATAGGAGCTAGGCAGACCCTGGACCATCTGCTGTCTCCTTGTTAGAATCCTTAGCCTTCCAACCCCTTAAGCATGGCTGTTATTTATGAATAGAGCTTTATCTCATCTCCCCTTTGAGCCTACCTCAGTGTGGAGAGCTCACTACCATTCGAAAAACTACTCTGCCTTGCTCTTTGCCAGACTTTTTCTTTCCTGGTGTGTGTGTATGCACATGGGCCTGTGTGGTGATAGGGCAGAGAAGTTGGGGTAGTGTGGTGGTTTGAAAGAAAATGACCCCCAAAGGGGTTGAAACTAATAGCAATTGTGGCCTTATTGGAGGAAATGCATCACTGTGGAAGTAGGTTTTGAGGTCTTTTGCTCAAAGCCTCCCTCAGTGTGACTTTCTGTCAACTTCCTGTTGCTGCAAGATATAAGACTCTTAGCTCCAGCACCATGTCTGCCTGCATACTGCCATGTTCCCCACTGTGATGACAATGGTCTGAACCACTGGAACTGTAAGTGAGCCTCCTTATAAGAGTTGCCACGGTCACGGTATATTTTCACAGCAATAAAACTCTAATTAAGATAGGTGGGCATACCTACAAGTCATGTGTCTTTCTTTTTTTAATGCAACAAATTTATTTTCTGTGTCTTTAATTGTTTTGATCTTTTCTGTGACAGCTCTCAGCATATTGATGATAGCAACTATCTTTCATGAATTTCCTGTTTCCTAAATAAAAAACTTAGGGCCATCATGTTGTTTTTCTTCATTTTACTTATTTTTACAAGAATTTTTATTTTATGATTGAGATTATAATATAACTATACCATTCTTCCTCTTCCTTTCCTTCCTTTAACCCCTCGCACATACCCCTTATTGCCTCTCTTTTCATTAAGTGCCTTTACAATGCAACTATGTATGCGTACTTTTACTCCTAAACATAAGATATTCAATCTGTATAATGTTATGTGTATGTGTGTTTTCAAGGCTGAACATTTCGTATTGGATAACCAACCCGTGTGTTCTCTCCTGGGGAAGACTGTTTCTCCCATCTCAGCATTCCTTAGTTAACTTAGTTCTTTGTGTAGGCTTGAGGCTTTATGCTCTTTCCACTGTCCGTTGTGACCTACTTTTCTTTTTTTAATACTGAATAATATTTATGATTATATAAATTAATAATAAGTGTTAGAACACAAGTGAGGGCCAGTGTGCATATGAATGAATGTTTTGAACAACAGTTTTTGAAGACAAAAAATAATCCCTTAAAAATTTCTGGTCAGTCCCTCTTCAGAACTCTTTGTGTTCTTGTTATCCTGGTACAGAGGTCACCTTAATTCCCACGGGGGTTAACTGTTTTGACATTTGTTCATCCTTGTCTTCTTTTTTTCCTGTATTGCTTAGCAAAGCCTTCTCGGTTCTAAGGTAATATTTCGTTGTAAAGAAGGCATTTGGTAGATCCTCTGTTGAAAGCATGCTTTTCCTTCCTCATTTATATGTGTTCTTATGTGAAAAAAGAGGAATATATAGTAGGAAGAAGAAGAGCAGCTGTCCCTTAGAGGAAGAAATCTTCTCAGCAATGTAAGCTAGGAATGTGCTGCCAAGATGGTATCCCGTAACACCTTGGCTGTGACTGTGACTTTGCCTGCTTCTGGAGAATATGTAGAAGAAAGTATACTTCAGTACAGTGTCGATCATGAACATGTGTACACTCATGTGATAAAGCACACGATCTGATTTCCTGAACCTCTGGAAACCATGGACAATGAACTGAACTGGATTCTCAGCTCTAAAGCATCGCTATTTTTTAAGCTGAAAGACAGTGTCTAACCTAACACTCATTTTGGGAAGACTCTAAGATTAAAAGCCAGAAATTCCGGGTTCTACTCACACATCCCTCCTTTAGTAACTCAACATTGTGCCTCAATTACACCTCAGGAAACAGGAGCTAAGGCCTTGCTTTCTACATAGAGATTTAGTTGAAGCCAAATGCTACAGTGGGCATATGCACACTTTTCAATTTTAAAACTCCATGTGAATTGGCAGCTATGAATCCATGTTATTTAGTAACAAAATTGCCTTCTTACTGGTGTAACATTTGCTTTCATCCTCTGACTATTACACCTCTCAACAATGCTTCTGTAGCCAAAGTCTAGACCCCTCCCTAAGTGCTGCTCTTAGGGAAAGTCTCACCATAAGCTGTTCAAGCAAGCAAGCAACCAAGCCGAATCCAGTGACAGGGTAGTTCAGTGGTAGCTTACCTACATGCAAGAGGTCCCAGGTTAAATCCCCAACGCTACCAAAAATAATCAACTGACAATGCAACCCTGAAACAAACAAAGGACAATCCTTAATCATTGTTTGTAAAGAGTTGTTTTGAGAAATGCTTTGTTCAAACAAAATCCAGTGTAGAAATCCAGTGTGTGGCACAGAAGGAAGCAAAGCATCCACATGAAGTAGTGACCTACTTTTCCTAATACAACCCAGGGCTTCTGCCCTTCTGATTTCCTCCTTTAAGTAGTCTTCTGTTGGCACCTCCCCTGCAGGCCAGATCTGAGCTACAGAAAACACAGTGGGAAACACACATTTTAAGACACGGGCACAGCCCATGCATTAACAACCTATCCTGACTGACAACCTACACTGACTGGCAAACTACAATGATTGACAATGTGGATCGGTCCCCAGCCTTTCACTCTTCTTGCTCACATACCACTATTAATGACTTCCCAGGGGTTTGGCCCACTGTGGGGTATATCTCTCCTTTTTTCCAGGTTAATTTTGTTAGATTTGTTTACAGTTACAATTTGATTAAATTACTATGTCTTGCTGGTTTATTGTTGTTATTGTTGTTTTGATGTGAATCTTATTTCTGAAAACTTGAATTCATGTGCAGCTTTGATGAACACTGACTTAATCTTGGGTGTCCAACAGTTGCTTCATTTGTTATTCTGGACTGTGCCTGTTCCTTTAAAACAGCAGAGATTGGAATCTTTCTGCACACGCTGGAAGCTTGGAGGAAGAACATTTCACTCAGTGTCTGGCTTCTTTATTGGCAGGGATAAAATAGAGCTAATGACTGGCAAACAGCAGTGTGTGTGCTGAGCCTGCTCTATAAGAAGATTCTTCTTGTCAGAGTAATGGGTCATTTTTAGGGGATAGCATCCTTTCTGACCATGTTCTTCTTATCTAGCATTTTGAAGTTAACCTTATTAGTTTATAAGGCATGTATGCTAATGAATAGGAATACTTTTATTTTCCCACTTGGAAAAGTGATATATGTTAATCTGTTGGTATGCTAAATGGGAAAAAATAAAAATAACAAATCAATTGCTTAAGAGAGTCAGTTTTCAGCTTGTTTGGTAGATGCACCAAATAAGTTAGGAAATTATTAATGTTTCATTGTTAATGGATCCTAATCTGTACATAGAAACAATCAATAATCTAGATCTATCACTGGATGTTAGGACTTGAAATTATAAGAAGCCCCAATAATCTGAATTCACAGATCCTGAGGTTGCCATGCTGAAGGAGGAAGCTGTGGAGTGGTAAGGCTAATGCGGCATAATGGGTACAGTTGTAAACAAGTTGATTTTATGACCTGTGGGTATTAAACCAGGAACTTAAAGAATGGATAACATGCACATGTAGCCCATGATGTACAAATAGAATTGTGCATTAAATAGGAAGCAGGACCATAGTCTGTGCTTCTAGGTAGCCATGGTAAGTTTGACTCTTCCAGCTCAGCTTAGCCATCTATTTGGCTTTGTTGCATGAGGCCCTATTCGAGATGTATAGAATTAAGTCCTTAGTTAAGTAAGTGAAATGCAATGAGAAAAACCAGAGGGCTTAGCCAGTGAAAGGAAGTGTGTTTGTGTGCTCTGATATATGTGTGGGAGTTGAAAGATTCTGCTAATGGAAATATCAGATATTTCTAGCAAATATGAAGTACACAAATCCTTTTGTTGCTAAAGAAGAGGAATAATTATGGGAAAGAGAAAAGCCAATAGCAGTCAAAGTTAATAAAGTCGGCCAAAAATGGGTGCGATGCTCAAGGTCTGGGGGGATAAAAACCAACCCATCAATCAGATAGTGTCACAGTGTTCACTGAAAACCACCAACTCACGAGGAAACAGGCTTCTTGGTAAATGATGGACCTTCAATCTCTTTCTCTGTATTCTCTTGCTGTATTTTAATTGGCATACCCGGCAGTTATGACCTGTCACAATTAAGAGAGTGTTTGTGCAGATGTAGGCTGTTCGAGTTTCTTAATGTGACACTAGGGCAGAAGGGACAGAGGAGCAGCTGCATATGCCCTGGGAGCCTGGCCTGTCAGGATACGAGAGGACCCTGCCCTACTGAGGAGACCAGTCAATGCCAGAAGTTAGCAGTGTCACCGAGAGGCAACGATACTTCTGTGGGAAGAGTCTGTGCACCAAGCAGCTGGCTGGGAAGAGGAGACTGACAAAAAAGAATCCTATCACATCTGCCAGGGAAGGTGATCAAAAGCAACAGGGCTGGGGCAGCTGGGGAAAGGTGACCCTCGGATGTGTGGATGCTTCCCAATGGAACTGATCCTGAAGACCTAGAAAATGAGCGCACTCACTCACAGCAGGCTCCGTGAAGATAAATTCTACATCTTGGCCTTTCTCTCTCTCCTCTCCCCCACCTCCTTTCTCCTCTTCAAAGTTGATTCTTCATCGTATACCACTTATAAGCTACCAAGGCATCGTGCGCAATTGTGACTTTCGTCTACTCCAGTTGCACTCTAATCCTTTCTTGGGGGAAATCTATGACTTTGTTAAACACACTGGAGACTACACAAGAGTCTTCCTGGCTTCCTATCAGTTAATTAAAAGCCAGATGTTGAGATGAAATTTAAAAAAAAAAAAACCGTTTGGAGAAGGGAAACTGTAACCCCCTGCTTCGTGGCTCTTTGGTCACACTCTCTACTGGCTGTTTCCTTCAATATGTGACTACGTAAAGAGAAGAGGTCACTTTCTCAGGAGGATAATTTAATTTTCCATTTTCATTATAATTAAATAGTTACTGGGATGGGTTCTCAGTAGGACAGTTAACCTTTTAAAATAAATACATTTACTGTTATTAAACTGACTATAAAATGTTTATTCACTAATGACAAAAATTAAAAGTTATTTACTAAAAGAGCACTTTATATCCTAGAAAGCCAACTCATAACTCTATTGAGAAGGACACACGGAGGACAGTTTGACCTCCGCAGTTAACAGGCTGTACCCATGTCACCCACAACATTAAGAGCTGAGGCAGGCCTCGGATTTCTTCCCCTTGACCCACACTGTCCTCCTCTTTCCAAACTGCTGTCATGCCTCCATTTTCAAATGAAGACCTGTTGTTCAATGCTGATCAATAAGAGACTTCCACATCTTGTTATTTAAGGTGAGTTCTGAGAGCCAGTAGCCCGGATGCCCCAGGCAGCACGTTAAGATGCAGGATCCTAGTGCCTGTCTTTAACCCATGGACACAGAATTCGAAGTTTAACCAGTCCCAGCAGCTACCTGTGCAATCTGAAGTAACTGAAACACGAGCTCTCAAGTAAGGCTTTTTGATTTAATTGATGGTATTTCTTTAGAGTGTGGTCTTCAGGGTTTATGAAACTGTAAAATAATGCATCAAAGTATGAAATGTATCAAAGTAATAAAATTCCATTTCACCAACTTAGGTTTCTCCAGGACAAAGTTTGGGGCACAGATTTGTCCCAAGGAGATGATGACCTTATCTAGCACATACATCTCAAAATGGCTGGTACACCATTCTGACCTTGGCTAAAGCAGCCTCCTGTGGCTTCTGCTCTAGCTCCGTCTTAATTTGGTATCCACTAATAAAGGACTGTAAAAGTTTTACAAAGATTTTTTTTAAAACTCAAAAGATAGGGAACATAAAAATTATCTTTCTCTGGAGAATAAGCAATGTATTATAACCTCAGTCTCAAATAGCCTCTACAAACAGGTTGGTGGCCAGAAAAACCTCATGCCTCTCATATAAGTAAATTTTCCGAGCCATAAGGACAGGTCTGATGGTGCAAATTTAAAACCCATTTTGTTTTTGCTGCAGGATGTAAAAACGGGACACACTTTGCCCGAAACAGTAAACCTGTGTGGTTTCCTTTTTCTACTAGTTCAGCATGTGGGCAGTGCTCTGCTGAACACCCATGGCTTCGTCCACTTAGATTTCAAGGATGCTACAGAGATTCTTAAAGCCAGGCAGACAAGAACTGCAGATAAGCAGGTGCTAGAGCCATTACCTGCTAGTGAGGCTCTGGAAGCAGGATGTCACTTGGGACCCCAGAATTGCAGAGGGACAACAGACGTATTGCCAGCTAAAGACAAATGCAGGCGTGTAACCACACCAAATGAGAGCTTGCAAACTCAGACTAGCAAAACCTTGGGGATGAACCCAGTCCTCAGCCTCATGTGTCTGGTCTGGAGGATGTAAATGAAGTCTGAGTTGATTCTCAAGGCTGAGAGTCTAAAATACTTTGCTAATATCGTTGGCTTAGACGTATTTGAGATCTGTTACTCCTCCCTTCTTTCCTAATGCTCCCTATAACTGCTCTCAAAGTGTATTTTGGAAACCCATGGTTTGTTCAATGTCAAGGGTTAGATTGATGCTGGAAAGACTCAAGATATCTGAGGCTTCTGGGACTGAATGAAGGCATTGGCCTATCTGAGGAGGACAAAAAAAAAAGGCATGCTATATTTCAAATGTTTGTATTTTCTACCATATTTATTGAAATCTGATTGCCATATGCCAGGTGGAATCTTGAGAGGTAATTGGGCAATTAGGTCTGTGCGTAGCTGAGTGGTGCTATAGTTAGAACGTGGCTTACCCTTCTGATCACTTTAAATTTGATTGCCACAGTGTTGGTGCTGAGAAGTGGGGCCATTAAATGGAAATTAGGAAATTAAGCTGGTTTCATGTCTTTCTTGATGTCGTGGGTTTGTTCTCACAGAAAGCTTGTCATAAATCAACCCTGCAGTTAGTTTTGTCTTGTGCATTCTGTCTTCTACTTTGCTAATACTCTTAAGATGGAAGTGCACTAGTCCATCAGCTTTTCTACCAATCAGGTTTAGCTGCCCTATCATAGACAGACCGGTCTCCAGAATTACGAGCCAAATAGGCTTCTTTCATTTGTAAGTTACCCGGTCTTCTATATTCAGATTAATATGCATACAATAAGTGCAATTTTAAAAGGCAAGGCATAAGCACATGTGGTGAGACTGTGTCTTCTAGACATGTTGGGAAATCTATACCCATGAAGTTTCAACAATACAGTTGCCAAACAAGGCTGTATAATGACAACATGGGTTGTCATGGGACAACATGGATAAGGAAAATTTCACAAGGTCTCACCGCCATGTGAAGAGCTACAGGCTATCAGTGGCGGCGGTGGGAGAGAGAACCAGTCTTCTCCAGGAACGAACTTCCTGAGATGTTATCCAGTCCCAACAGTCAGCCCTAAACACAGGTGCATATGAGCAATGCTAAATGGACACAGGGGATTTTGTGGGTGTGATTAAAGAAGAGGGCATAAATTTGTGAGCGAATATTTCTGGACACACAGGAAAGAAAGGAGGGAGAAAGGAAGAGGTGGGAATGACATAAATACAATACTCAATCGAATACTAAAAGGGCAAGTCATTTCTCTTGACTGTGTCCATTCCACCCTCTTCGGTGTCTTGGTAAATCAAGAGGCTCACTGCCATATGCCAATGCCTTAATCTTGGGTTTCCTAGCTAGCCTCCAGAACTATGAGAGAAAAAAGAAAGAAAATCAATTTTACTACAATTATTTGAGTTTACAATATAATTACATTTATCCCTTTCCTTTCTGCCCTCCAAACGATGATTATTCTCCTTCAAATTTTCCCTCTTTTTCATTATTTCATGCACGTATGTATATACATTTGTAAATGTTGCCTGCTCAGCCTGTATCTTACTTGTATGCACGTTTTTAGGGCTGAAGCATTTGATAAAATTGCCTAGGTATTGTTTCAGACATGCAGTTGTTTACTTCACAAAAGCGACTACCCAGAAAGCATGGGTGGTAATGATGGCACATGCTACAGGTGTGGGCAGTTAATGACATTGGGCAAAATAATTTTAGGATTTCTTTTTTTTTTTCTCCCTATTTTTGGTTTTTTAAGACAGGGTTTCTCTGTAACCTTGGAGCCTGTCCTGGAACTAGCTCTGTACATAAACCAGGCTGGCCTCGAACTCAGAGAGAGTTGCCTATCTCTGCCTTCCAAATTCTGGGATTAAAGGTATGTGTGACGACCACCCGACTTTAATTTTAGGGTTTCTTTGTGTTATATACATCTCTGCTCTGAGTCTAATTTTCAAAATGAAAGTGCAACGTCATTTAAATTTGTTCATCAGATTGTCTCCTTGACTATCCTTAAGGTATCCCATTTTCATTACAATATAGTAATCTCCATAGTTGCATTCATGACTATGTTTGTTTTGTTTTTGCAACAGGGTCTCCTTATCTGGCCTAAACTGACCTCTAATTGTGATCCTCCTTCCTCAGTCTTCTGAGTGCTGGCATTGCAGATGTGTGCTGCCCTCTCCAACATGATTGTTTTAATTAACACACATTGCTTGCACACATTGTGATACCTCCCTTTGTGTGTATAGTATGCATTGATAAAATCTGCTTTCATTTACTCTCTTCTCCACCCACATACTTCCCAGTCTCTACTTTCAGGCAGATATTTTTTTAATTTCACATATAAGAGAAAACATGTGGTACTTCATGACTTATGTTTTAATAAAATAAAACTCCTAAACTAATAGGCATACCATGATTCAAGTGATATGTCAGGGATAGAAAATCATTAGAGATGGTAAGCTTATAAATGGTAAGGATGGTTGTTCCTTGTCGGTGACTTTAAAGTGTGATTTAAACATGTTTTTGACTATTTACTTTTAATTTACTCAAATGACTGCATTATTTGTTAAATGGAATGAAGAAATGTATTGTACTTGCAAACTCTTCATTCATTCCACCTTGCTTGGAAATTAATATTACAGGTAATGGATTTACTTTGCATCTTAGTTTACAAATCAGTGCCAATTTTTACCTTGCTGATTTCACTTGTTTCTTTGACATTTTCTTTTTCTTAGTCGTTGGTTGACTTAGGAAAAAAAAATCCTTTCTTTTTTCCCAAACTTTCATCAATAGTTTTCAGCCACGTTGACATTTAAATTTTCTTTGTACCTACTAAAAGTGGACAAATTAAATAGTTTGAATAGGTCTGTAACCATTTACCTTGAACACTTTGGTGAAGGAAAGCTTTTATGAGCAACTGAAAATAATTCAAGTTTATTAAGCGTCTCTTATTCCAGCTTACTGCCATTTATCTCTGCTAATAGTAATGTTTTGATGACTATCCCCAAAGTTAGCTACCCATGCACATTATTAAATACTTTTCTTAGGAAAAAAAATCTGCAGAGTTGACTGCAAACTATTATGCAGCTTACCAAGGGCTGGACAGATGGCTCAGCAGTTAAAAGAGCACTTGCTTCTCTTGCAAAGGACCTGGTTTTGGCTCCCATCACTTACATCAGGCAGCTCATAATTGACTATTAATTTTGATTCAAGAGATCTGATACCCTCCTCTGGCCTCCACAGGCACCCACACACATGGTCTATACACTCACAGGACAGTTTTTGCTTGTTTTAGATACACACATACAAATAACTAAAAACTACCCACACCTCAAAAAATACCAGACAAATTAACAAAAAAAATCTAAGCTGGGTAAATAAGATAGAGTTGTTGTGGGAGCTCCTTCTGCTCCTTTAGCCAATAGCCATTGAGATACCAGCCCATTGGGGTGTGGTCTCTCTCCCTTTAAAAAAAAAGAAGCCACTTCCCTCTCCTCTCTCTCTCTCTTGCCTCCTGCTCTGCTTTTGGCAACTAGACTCCCTTCCTGATTGCGCAGAGGGCTATTGTCTGGGACGGTGATCTGTAAGTTTTTTCCCCTTTAAATAAATAACCATTCTATTAATCATAATTCCAAACTGGTGTGGGATTGTTTGTGACTTATGCCTTCGCCTTCATCTGGTGCCCGAACGTTTGGTTTTAGGACCCCTCCTTCCCCCTGCTCAGCTTCCTGCCACCAGTTCGGCTTGGCATGAGCCCTCACTC
>NC_022010.1:36918962-36924602 GCF_000317375.1 Microtus ochrogaster
GAACTGGCCTTTGGGCAAAGAAATGCCCATACCTCAACCACTGACAGAGATACAGAATATCCGTGAATGGAAAAAACAAGACTGTCATATCCTCCCAAGACAGGGTAAGATAGTTTTGACAAGTTTCTTGCCTTTGAAAATGGTATGTCAGTTATGTTAGGCCTTAGCCAAAATTGGTTGCTTCAATGCTGCAAACGTGACCTTGGGTGATTGCTAGTTGTCTCTGTGATTTGTTGCATATTTTGGAAGTTGTTTGATTGCACTTCCTGATTACTCAGGTAACATTATTTCCCTTCTCAGATCTTCAATGGGGTTGAAGACTATATAAATGTAGTTACTTTCCACTCATGATTTGGCCAAGCTATTTATTATATAAGATTTAAGCTAGTTAAAATAGGATATTTGTACTTACTGTATATAATTTCATAGTAGGTTTAGAACTCTCTTACTTAAACAAAAGGGGGAGGTGTTGCGGGAGCTCCTTCTGCTCCTTCAGCCAATAGCCATTGAGATACCAGCCCATTGGGGTGTGGTCTCTCTCCCTTTAAAAAAGCAGCCACTTCCCTCTCCTCTCTCTCTTGCCTGCTTTCGGCAACTAGACTCCCTTCCTGATTGCACAGAGGGCTGTTGTCTGGGATGGTGATCTGTAAGTTTTTTCTCCTTTAAATAAATAACCATTCTATTAATCATAATTCCAAACTGGTGTGGGATTGTTTGTGACTTATGCCTTCGCCTTCATAGAGTAAGTACTATCTACACTGAAAGACACATTTATCCTGCATAACCCTGATTATTGTTTGTCAACTTGAGAAATCAAAAACATTATCTTATAAGATACCTAGTATTGGCTATTAGAAAAGGTAATCTTTTAAGGTGCTTGCTGGTTATGCATGCTTCTCATGTAGCAGATTGTCTTCCAGTGAAGTGCTAAATTATGGGAAGAGTCAACACGAGTGGGTTCCTTTCTTTATCTATATCTCTCTTTAGATTAGAGAGCCTTGCTTCAGCAACACCTTTGAAGGAACTTTGCAAAGTGAGGCACAACTAAAGGCTGGGGGTTGGGTGGTAGGAGTCCCTTAGGAACTGGAGAAAAAAAAGTAATAAAGTTTTTTTGAGGAAAAAATTATATAGTAAGATAGGAAAGAAAAAAAGAATGAAGGCTAAAAGGGCATGTGGAGGCCAATAAAGAAGGCTGGTGAAACAGAGTATGAGTGCTAAAAGCACAGTCTGAAGCCAGGAAGAGAGCTGGGTTCAGCATGGACCTAGCACAACTGGAAACTGATAGCCAAGGTGGGAGGGGAACATCTAGGATGAGGAGGGTTCTGATGAACTAAGTTGATTTGATAGCATCCTTGCTGAAGCAAGGTTAGGGTGACAGACATTTTATAGGATTGAAGGATTCAGTTTTTTTTCTAGAAAAATTTGATCACAGATTTATAGGGATTTATGTTCTGGCCTTATAGGATTACTTTTCTAAACTGAGACAATGAAGAGATGAGTACAGAATTCAGATGAAAAGAACTGAATGGGGCCCAAGTAAATCTAAGTAGATTTGGATGGATGAAGGAGAGAATATTTAGCATGGGCAGATGCACCAGGAGAGGCAGAGACCAGAACACAAGAATAAAACAGGTGCATCCCACCTTCTTCTGCAGGAGGCTTGCTCTACAGGGGAATTCTAAACCTTGAGCGTGTTTCTAGAAATAACTCAGTAGAAAGGCTAAACAAAAGTAAGAGATTTATGATGAGGGCTCCTGCCATGCATGAGGAAGTTCCAGGGCTGTGAACTGACCCTGGCAACTGAAGCAGAGTCTCAAGCTCACAAGTCTCCAGATTCACCAGAAGCCTGGCTAAAATGTCAAGTCTTGGGCAAAGGCCTACAGGAGTGTGCATCTCAGCAAATTCTTGGGTCCCTGGAAGACATTTGAGTTTTACTAAAGGATGAGCCTTTGCATGTTGAGAGAGTTTCTGTGTTGTCTGGGTCAGTTTGTATCATAACAAAGTATGGGTGAGGACATGGCTTATAATTAACATGGGTAGAGTTTTGTTCTGATGCCGGGGGTTGAAAGGACAGGATCAAGGTGCTGGCAAAGTCCAGACCCAAGGGCTCCCTGGGTTGCCCATGGCTAACTAAGCTCACATAGTAGGAGATGAGAACATCCCTGGGGTCCCTGTTGTAAGAGCATTCATTTCAGTTATGTACCCATTTATGGTACTCTCGTGACCTAATTATTCCAATAGTATACAGATGATATACTCACACTGGAGTGATGATTTTCTCCTATAAATGTTAGGGCACATAAATAATCTTTGCATGCTCTTGGTGGGGAAATTCCTCTGGATGCCCTATGCAGGGAAAATAGAGATTTCCAGGAGTTAGCTTCCCCATGCACTGTAGCTTCTAAATACTTCTCAACTGTTTTTATTTTTGTTATATGCATCACTAACACCAAGATCTTGAGACTGAAAGAGATATCCAGTCACATGAGTTTTTACATAGGGCCAGTATTACCCAGGAATCTCCTGCAAGTTCGCCTAGGAAGCCATATTTATTATAAACTGAATAGCAGTTAATACAAAGCACACACACACACACACACACACACACACACACACAAACACACACACAGCTCTGTTTTTCTCTCTCCTAGAGTAAGTTTGCCTAAGGTTAATTGCGGAGGTCTTTTGATATGAACAAAGCCTAGTCCATAGTTACAGGTTTAACTCAGTTCCTAACAGTGTCAACATCAGTTGGATTGATTTGAGGATTCTTGTGCCAGCTTTGATATCTTCATAGTTATTGGTGAATTTTTTTTAAAAAAAAGGATATTGGCTAATGCTATGTGCCTGATCCTATTGGCCTAAGTTCTTTTGGTGCCATGAATTAATTTAAGATTAGACAGTTCAACTGAGGGGGTTGTTTACAGTTGGGAAACACATTAGAGCTATCTCAGGAGAGAAAGAAGTTCCCTCCTCCAAGAAAAAAAAAATGAGTCACTTCCTTCTACTCTGCTGAGAGGAAACACCCAACATTTGGGGTCAAGGCTGTATATGAAGTTCTAGAACACTAATCTACAGGCTGTTTGTCATCTGTTTTACAAGCAATGGGTAAGACATAGGGAATGTGGGGCACTTCAGATACCATGGGAAGAGCCTGTGGAAATTCCTGGTTTCCAAGATGACATTCACACTAAAGTCCACTGCAATCACATTGCCTTCTGTAGGATTCACTAAAGATCAGCTTTTGCTTGTGGGCATGCCTAGCTCTCTGGCAAAATTTCACAGGTCTTGGCTTATTTAAGAGAACAACCCTGAACTTAGAGGATCCGTGGGTGTTTATGTAAATTATTTATGGCCTGAAATCTCGTACATTCTGTCTCTAAGGGAGTAATACAATATGGATGAAACGGATGCAACCCAAGTTCTACCTTTCAGTATATTAACCATGTTTCATATTCTTAGAATGGTCTTCCCCATGTGGAGCCTTTAGGATAGATCTGTGCTTTTTAAACCTTTATGGCCCTGGCGTCTCTCAAGGTGAATTGGATATGTGTGGGAGTTTATTTCCATTGTAACTTCCTTGTGAAATGGTGTCTGATGTTCTTCTTTCTTTAGGGTAGATCTGAACTGTATTTTCTGTGTCAAAGCAGTGGCTCTTCTTTATTTAAAATTTGAAAATAATACAGAAGAATGATTGCATTCATTTTGCTGAGGAAGTTTGACTCTGATGAATATTCATCTGCTCAAGATTACATAAATGGTTGTCTTTTCACAACATCCATATTTGACCTTGTGTGGAATTCTGCCATTCATTAGCCCAGAGGTATCCTTAATCATTGATGTGCACCAGAATTACCTGAAGGAATATGTAAAATGTAGATTTCTGGGTGACATCTCCGGAGTTTGTAACTCACTGTGCTTAAGAAAAAATAACCAAACTCACTTTTCCAACGTGCTCCTGAGTGGCACTGATCACTTGAGGTTAAATTCCTCCACTACTGATCCCTATGTTGAATTCTAAAGCCTGTGAGTATGGAGAAGGTCTCTAAGGCACTGCCCTCATCAAGGGGATTCAATATCCATCTAAGGAACCCCAAAGAACCCCTTTCATCTTTGCACCTAGGATCAGTTGTTCAGAACAAGTCAGTAAGTACTCACTGGAAATTCAGAGCACCAGCACCTGAATTTCCCTTGACTTTAGACTTCTCAGCTTCCAGATATATAAGGAACAAACCTCTGATCCTTATGAGCATATAGTGTCCTCTGATGGACTGAGACTCTGGAGCTATTGATGGAGAGAGATGTTCTGAATTCTCCTTTCCAGACTACCCTGGGGGTCTTGAAAACTCTGCACTTCTGTAGTTATGATGGAAGAGTTTACATTGCCTTTTAATTTAAAGAATATCTTCAACACCTTGCATATTGTTATACATAATAGAATAATTTGAATAACCCAAGGGTAGTTCTAGGTTATGTCAGAATTTTTATTCCTGTACTTTCTTCTTTGAAAGAAAAACCTTAGGTCCTTAGGGAAGTGTGTAGCTCAATAATTTGGTTTTATTTCCCTGTGAATATAGAATGAAACTTTGCTGGAATATAGCTGAAATAATTTTTGCTCTGACATCTCTGGAGTAAACTCTTTGCAAAACTTTCCCCTTCCTTTAAGAGTCATTTTATAGTGCCCGACTATCCCTTTCTGCTTGGCAACATGGTGGACCACCTTCCAGAGTTTCCTGCTGATTATATCCTGAACCATCACCTATATAATATCAGTGTGATGTGTTATCATGCCTAAATGCCAATTTCCCATGGGCATTTATTTTTCATTGTTTAAGCCAGAGTGTTATGTTCATCATGCCATGAGAGATAGGAAAATTACATGAACATTTTATTCCCCCACAAAACCCACAAAACTACTATATTTGAAAAAAGTCAAATAGTATTAGTAGGAGCAAAATGCTTGTACATGGTTAATATGTCCCTAGATATATTTATATAATTAATCATTATGTCTGTGTAAACCCTTGAAGGCAAGTAGGGAGGCTCTGGATAGCCCTTTCTTCTGTAGACTTTGTGTATATGTGTTTTCAAGATGTTACTGGTTCTGGTTCCCTGATAGGCTGCATGTTCTTGGGTTTGTAGTACTCAGGGCTTTCCAGAGAACAGTACGTGGAATCCTTTAACTTGTTCAAGTTCCATGAAGCTATAAAACCATGTCTCAAACAGACTTTTATGGGTGGCCTATGACTTCTATTTATTTTTTCATTCTAAAATAAATTTCAGGTATCATTCTGTTTTCTGGAACTAAAATATCAAACTTTTAAAAGAACATTGCCTTTATTCCCAAAGGGACATCAATGGCTTCAACCTGTTTTCCTTGGCTTCTTCACTAAAAATAATATGAGTAGCTAATGGGACTGAGATTTCTGAAGTGACTTTTAAAGTAATCAGAAGTTGGTTGTTGATGTATAAAAACTCTGAGCTCAGAAAATCATGGTGTATTCTGTATTTTTTTTAAAGAAAATACCTAAATTATCCTTTAAAACTTTTATGAACCAGGCAATTTTCAAAGTTGAAAAGCATAAAATAATGCAGAAGCTTTCAAAGTGAAGAAAGTGAAATCCTTCCTTACCCCTCCAA
>NC_022010.1:36924964-36932447 GCF_000317375.1 Microtus ochrogaster
CCCTCCTCTCCTCTGAGGGACTGATGTTTAGAGAGGTCAGCTTTGCCTTGAGTGACTTCAGGGAATATGTCTTTAGCACACTGGGCTCAGCACCTATTTGTGTCTGTACCATTTTCTGGCTTCAGAGAGCTGGCCACTGTCATTAGCTTTTTCTGAGTCTTCTGATCAAACCCAGTTTATAGTCATCAGAGAAGATGGTGAAGACTGGCTGAATGCCATTCGTTTGAAAATCATGCAGTATCAGCCAGAACTCTGGTAGGAAAGGGGGAAACATGCTAATTTAAAATACAGTGGATTGTTTTGGGAGGTTGTCACTCAGAGGCTGCTGAGATGAAAGAGGAGAAATGGATCTCCCGAGGACTAAGATGACAGCTTCAGACAATCCTGGGAGTAAAGGAGGACAGCATGGGACCTTCTGTGTCCGACTGGAGGGCCACAGAAGGAAGCATCACTCACTAAGAAGTTAGAGAGAAGAGGTAAGGCAGATGGATGTCGTTTTCCTTCTCTTCCTACTTTTCCATAGTTCCCTGTAGATTTCCCACAGTTCCCTGTAACATTCCATAGTTCCTTGCAATTCTGCCTGATTAAAAAATATTCACCTAGTCATCTGACAAAGGAATCTGGAAATGGAGTTTGCTATGAGCCCTCCCATCTCAGAGTGAAAACAATGTAGAGGAAAGAGAAAATAATAATCTATATAGACATGAGTTCAAATACACGGAGAGTAATTATCACTATATTTTGTATTTATATGGTATCATTATTGCTGGGCTTTCTATGTAAATATTTATACTGTGAAATTTGTCAAATTTTTTTATTCCTATTATTATTATATGTTATTCTTTTTAATGAAGACATTATGGGTTTATTCTCTAATTCATTAGTTTCTACCTCTCTGTTTTGGTTAGAGAATATTTTAAGTTAACATTCATAATTCAAAGTATAGAATATTTTTCTTTCATGTGCTAGTTTATAACCGATTCTCTATATAAGGTATAACTGCACTTGGTATAATAATATGGAAAAAATGAACAATCAATTTAAAAAGAGTAAAAATAATGACAAATGATTTTCCTTAATTAAGAGACTCTGGGGTTGTAAACTTATAAATAGGATTTGTAGAGCCTCTGACAGTTTAGCTAGTGGATGACCTTAAGTGTCTAATCATTTCTTCACTCAAGTTAATTCTTTCCTGGAAGAATTTAGTGCTCTACTGAGATAGTATTGGAAATGATGAAAAAGATTGACTCGCTACACACATGACTTCAAGCCCAGTTTTCCTGACTTCTGTCAATGTGGAATGTTTGAAGTATAAGAATGGGTAAAAGGTACCCAACCAGGAAAACAGTGAATAGGAGTGAGACACCACCCAAATTATAACTGGGAACTGGAGGGATGGCTCAGCAATTAAGACCACTTGCTACTCTTTCAGAAGACCCGGGTTTGATTCTTATCATTCACATGGTAGGTCCTTCTCTGTAATTTCTGTTCCAGGGACTGCCCAATTCTGTCTTCTGGCCTCTGTGTACTGCATGCAATGTGATACAAAATTCTGTATACATAAAATAAAAAATAAATAAAATCTTAAAATATTTTACGTTATAATTATAATATGCACTAGTGACGTGGGATTCCCCTCTGTATGCTGTGAATACCATTGGTTAATAAAGAATCTGTTTTGGCCAGTGGCTTAGTAGAATAGAGGTAGGTGGAGAAATCTAAACTGAATGCTGGGAGAAAGAAGGTGGAGTCAGAAGAGAAGCCATGGATCCGCCACTGGAGACAGACATGCCAGAACCTTGCCAGTCGGCCACAAACCTTGTGGCAAAATATAAAATAATGGAAATGGGTTAAATTAAGGTGTAAAAGCTAGCCAATAAGAAGTTAGAGATAATAGGCCAAGCAGTGATTTAATTAATAAGTTTCTGTGTGGTTATTTTGCAGTCTGGCTGGCCTGGAAATAAACAAATGGCCCTCTACTGCACACTAGAGTAAAAGACAAGTATTATTTTGTCTATATAATAATTTTGAAAGTATTCTCCTTCTATGTACTTGGAGGGAACTGTTTTAATTCTTCAACAGAGGAATCATCAAATAGTTTACAGTAGTGAGGCCAGAAGTACACACAGATTCATTTGGCAGAATCCTATCTAGGGGAGTGTGACAGCAGTCCATCCTTGCCACCTAAGAGCTCAGAGAAGAGTTCAAACTCGCAGTGGGGCTCATTTCTCCTGTGTAAGAACAGAGATCCCAGGCAGCTCTCCGTGGTTCAGAGGTTTTACTATCCACGACACAGTGTCTTCTCAGCAGCCTCCATTCTCATTCCTGCTCACACTGTCCTTAGCGGGGTGAAAGACCCGCTGGATGTCCTCTCATGGGTCTGTGCCCCCCATTTTCTCTCAGCTTGAAACTCCTTTGCTTCCCCTCCTGATGAAATCCAACCCCTCTTTCAAGACTCAATTCAAATTTCTGAAGGTTCACAACTTCTTCCCAGTTTCTATTACTCCTTGAAAATTTCCCTTTTTCCTTGTCTGTGTTCCCTACATCAGTAATCCTTTACTTCAGGGGGTGAGCTCCTTTGAAGATCATGCTGTATGGTGCCCTGGGCGACAGCCTTGCATGCGGCTCAGAAAACTGTGCATACTTCACTTGGAGAGCTCTGCATTAGAATTTGCTAATAATGAACTGGGCATTTTCAGAAATCTACTTTTCAGGTGTTTCATGCATCATTTTTTTTTCCATTTTTTTCTCCATCTTCTCCCTTCCCATCCTCCCTCACTTCCTTTCTTTCTTACTTCATCCCTTCCCATTTTTATTTTTATCTTTAAACTTATCTTTTATTTTCAAGTGTTTTTTTTCTTTTAAACTCCTAAATAAGGGTATTATTTACTTGAGATGAATGTACACCTTAATAAAGGAAGACAACTGAAAACAGATTGATAATAATTTACTTACTCTGAATAATTTAGTTGAAGCAAAAGTGAATTGCTCTTTGCATCTTGTTATGTGTTTAACATCAGTGTAGAGTTCAGCAGTGGAAATAAGTGGGTGCTCAAAGACACCAGGTTAATTTGGGGGTTGCAGTCGATATGTATATGGCTATGCAAATGGGTAGAATATTTTTTTAACCTATCACAACAAAAAATAAGTGTGTTTGTAAGATTGTAAGAGACCATGAAACATCTATATGAACCCATTTTGTAATGTTTAGATTAATTAAGTTGTAGAAGGTATTAATATTTTCTTAATGAATAAGAATCCATATAACTTAAGATCATATTTAAATATGAGCCCCCAAAATGTCTAGAATGTCTAACACTTTAGAGAATGAAGGAGGAGAAATTTGTGAAGATTTGGGTCAGGGAGATTTTTACAAAATGTCTTATTTGTTGCTCCCTGTGTATTATCTCATTTAATAAAAAGCAAAATATAAAATAATCTGCCGCATACACTGAATTACTACAGTCCTTAGAGCAGCAGTGCAGTGGAAGTGGAAATACGCTTATACAGACACAACACGGTTAGCTTCTTAACATCTTTTGGCCTAGATTCTATATCTTAACTGTTACTATGATCCTGGAAATAAAGGGCTCACAAATGGTAAGTCTGGAAACTCTGTTCTTCTGAATACCTTTTTCTTGTGAACCACTGTTTTATGTTTTCTTAGAATACTTCAGGCTCCGCTAGCACTAATTCACTCCAGGTTGCTACCCAGCCTAGGCATCACACCTGTCAGGAGCTTAATTTTGAGAACAGGATTGCTCTTCTGTTACCCATGGCACTTTCCTGTGAGAGCCTAGTCCCAACTGAGCTGTACCAGAGAGAATCACTACTCTTGATTTGCATCCTCAAAGTCTAAGTGGGATTTTAAAATTCCATAAAAGCCCCCAGAGGCTATAAAATTAAAAATTAAACACAGCATTTACAATAAAAAATGGAACAAACTTAATTTTTAAACTTCCAAATCTTTTGATGTTTCTAGTTACAAGATGTATATTTTTACTCACACTGTTATTTCAAGGTTCAGTTTCTTCTTTTAATATGAAAAGGTTGAGCTGTACATTTAAAGTATCCTTTAACATCTCATGCATTTGATTGTAAAAATAATGTTTTAGTGATGTTTATATAATGTTTCTGTTAAAAATAATTTCATTTATTATCTATGTATGTATCTGTGCAATTATCTTTCTGTCTTTTATCATTTTTGTACTAAGTGCTCTGTACATGCTAAGCATGTGTTCTACTTATAATACATAGCCCCAGTCTCCAAAGAAAAGTATTTACCAGAAAACTGTAATTCCTCAAATGTAAATGAAATTCCTTTTCATACACAATTCCTCAGTTATATGTGCCTAGTTATAGCAATCTTTCATATTCACAAAAGCAGTTTTAATAATTTGCAAATTGATGTTTACTATACGAGCATTTTGTATTTTTATGTAATGAGAAACTTTTGTACATATGAACTTGGGTATGCAAAGTTATGAGAAAAGCCTAAAAATTATGAACAAAAATGCTAATGTTCATGACAAGGAAAAGTTTCTGATTTATTTTTGGCCTATATTCTTAATGAGGTGGTTAATTGAATTGTCAACTTGATAGCATATGCAATCACCTAAGGGCCCTCTGGGCGCATCTGCGGGTGAGTTTCTAAATCATGTTGTTTGGGGTGGGTAGACCTACCCTAAATGTGGATGACATGCTTCCACAGGTTGGAGCCCAGGACTGAGTGTAAAGGAGAAAGCAAAGTAAATGCCAGCATTAATCTGTACTTTTTAATTTCAAATGAAATGAGCCTAACTGCTTCCTGTTACCATGCCTTCCTCATTTCCTCATTGTGTATCTCCTCACACTAAATTTCTTAAGTTGCATGCACTGTCTCTCTCTCTCCCCATCTCTCTCTCTCTCTCTCTCTCTCTCTCTCTCTCTCTCTCTCTCTGTGTGTGTGTGTGTGTGTGTGTGTGCATGCTAATTTTTGCGTATGCATGAATCCACTCCCAATCATGAAGTTCAGAAGAGGGCATCTGGTATCTTGTTTCTCACTCTCCATCTTACTCTCCTGAGGCAGGATCACTCACTGAACCTGGAACTAGACTGGCAGCAGCAAGCTACAGCTGTTGTCACTCACCACAGTGCATGGCTCCATGCCCTACATTTTCTGTAAGTGCTGGGGATTTAAACTTAGGTGCTTGTGCTTACACAGGAAGCCTTACACCCACTAAACTATCTTCTCAGTCCCTTTAGTTGCATTTGTCTGATAATTTTGTCATAGTAGTGAGAAAATTGACTAGTACACTTACATAAAATTAAACACTTATAAATGTATGTAAGGGCATATGCACCATATCATCACATGATTATCTTAAAAATATTAATAAATTGTGCTTGACTTACTTCATTCTTCACAGATGAAGCATGTGGTATATGCCAAACATCTCACAAGGCAACAGAGAGGTGAGAAAGACACTGTCCATGATCTTAGGGAACACTGAGTATATCTGCCTGCAGAACACACAGGTAAACAAAGTAACAATCATAATAATTAACAAGATGCAGGGCCCAAGATTGGCTCAATGAGTTTTGAGGATGAACATCTGGAGATTGTGCTCAGTCATCTTTGCACGGGGCAAAGCTCCAGCAGAATGAAGTGAGGAGGATGTGTTGAGCTGCAAATGTTTAAAAGAGCATGCATTCTCAGAGACTCATAGCATTCATTCCAATATGACTGGCATGTCAGGATTTGTTGGGTGCATTTCAGTCTGGTAGAGCTTTGGTTGCAGGACAAGTGTAGTGAGAGGGGATGCTGCCAAGACTGGCAGTTCTGCACTGGTGGCCAGTGCTCAGGGGGAGACTGGAAGAACTCAATTAGTTCTTTTGAATCTAGAGAAATAGAAATGCAGCTTGATTGATTTTGCCTTTCAGAAAGTTTGCATCCATAATGTCATAGGGGTTATATTAATGGTGGGAAAGCCAGGGGCAAGGAGCAGAGCTAAAAAAAAAAGCTTTGGAACTGTTCAGGAAAGAATCATCCAACAGAATTGAGGTACTTTGGTGGCCTTACTCCTCACCACTTGGTAAGATTGTAAAGAATAAGTAGGAAGAAAGAATTGCATCAAATTCTGTGGTTTGGATTAGAAGGTGGGATAATTACACTGTCAGAGAAGGGAGGGGTATGGTTTTGGTTTCACTGATTGAAAAGCACTAAGGACTATAGTTTGTCTAGACTTGTACATATTCCAGAAAGAAACATTATATATATTATGATATGTCCATTTTATCAGAAACGATGGACTAACAGAATAACTGCTTGGTGAGAAAAATTGCCCTGGAGAGAGAAGTAGAAAATTCTCATGGCATCTAGGTGATGGCAGAGTGGGGATGAAAATATGTAGGCTTCTTATAAAGGATTTAAGTAGAGAGGAAATGACCAGAAGATCCTGCAAGTTCAAATTCTGAAAAACAAGAGAAAAAGGAGATTTCTGCCTATTTGTAGGTGAAGAAAATTGAAGTGATGGAGGGCTGTTGCAGGCACTGACAGAAAGGTTG
This sequence comes from Microtus ochrogaster, assembly GCF_000317375.1. NCBI lineage: Eukaryota > Metazoa > Chordata > Mammalia > Rodentia > Cricetidae > Microtus > Microtus ochrogaster. The sequence goes on from NC_022010.1 coordinate 36,931,511, forward strand.
CTGTGAAGTTGCTGAGAAGAGTAAGATTTAGGGCACAGTTTGGAGGATTATACACAGACTTGATAGCAGATAAGCTTTCACAGGAGCCTGGAGAGCAATGATAAGAGCCAGAGGAGGTGTTGCTGTTTACTGACAGACAGTGATGGGGGAATGTCAGGAAACCAAGGGATGACCCAAGGACACTCCCTCTGTGAATGAAGAAGCCTGATGCAAAGGTGATATTTCTTAAAATTTCTAACACTATTTTTTTTTAGCACATTTATTCCTGATGGTCCATTAAATTTAAATGGCATGCATAGCAAAATATTCTTCCAATAAAAAGTTGTGTGGAATGAGATACATTCAAATTATTTTTATATTACTGTGACAAATACTTGGGCAAGTCTTTATTCATACACTGAATCCTATAATCAATCTTTTCAAACTAGCGTGTAGAACTCAGTGTTTCTGTGTCTCATTGAGCATGGAGAAATCGAGCTGTTGCCAACATAAAGTCTTTATCCCTATGCTGTAGTGTCGTTGGTAGAGGAAGGTGTTCTACACACTACCAAAGAAAAAGCATAACCACCCGGCCACAAACTCTTTGATCTACAATGGTGTCCTTCTTGCGAGGTATGCTAGTGCAATGGTGGCACAATGTTTGTAAGAGTAGCCAACCAGTATCTGGTTTGGCTTAAGGCCCACTCCAAGAGTTAGAACCCATACCTGAAACTGCTTGGGTGACTAAGAACCTGATCCAGACTAATGTGGGATTCCCCTCTGTATGCTGATGGAGGAAGGTCATTGGTTAATTAATAAAGAAACTGCTTGGCCCCAATAGGTTAGAACGTAGGTGGGTGGATTAAACAGAACAGAATGCTGGGAGGAAGAGGAAGTGAGGTAAGATGCCTCAGACAGATGCCAGGCTGCTGCTCTCCAGGGAAGACACGATGAAGCA
>NC_022010.1:36936391-36938026 GCF_000317375.1 Microtus ochrogaster
TTAATTAAGGTACTGTGATTGTGTAGTTCATTTAAAAATGTAATCCATATAGGTTGTTAATGGATAGTCATCTATAATAGTCAAGTTTGTAGTCATGTTAGATTTTCTAGATGTACATAGATATATTTTTAGATAGACATTCTTCATATCTTTCAAAGACTACAGAATGGGACATTTAATGTTTTAATAACTTAGGGTTTTTCATGACAATGAGACACTCTGCTCCTAGCAGCAGCAATCTACTTCAAGAGGAAGATGGGCATTGAAGAGGATCCTTATGTAGTTTGATAGCCATTTCAGCAAGAAACTGCTCTTGCCTGGACTATTGCATAAACTGGACACAGAGAATCCGCAGAGAGACAACTACTGAACTTGCCTAAAGGTGAGATGATCTTTCGGGGTTCCTGATTCATGAAATAGTCTGCGAGACATTCTGCAGGACACAGCACATAGTGACTGAACTGCCTTTGAAATTTCCTGCTTCATGGATACTATACTTCATGGATATATGCTGGATACTATAGGCCTGAAGGCTGAAGATGGATGCCCCAACGGTACAAATAAACTTTGGGTGACTGTCCAGGCAGCAAGATGTCTCTGTCATTTTTTGAGTTTTGAAAGTTGCTTATTTCTTGTTTGCTTAGGTAATATTGTATCCTTCTCGAGTCTTTGATGGAGTTGAAGAATAGATAGTTATAGTTTTCTTTAGTTATGATAAAGATGAAATAGATGTAAATATTGTAATTTTTACTTGATAACTGTTTTGTTATATGTAATTTTGCTATGTTAAATTTAAAACCTTTTTTTGTTTAAACAAAAAAAGGGGAAATGATGGAGGAAGGTCATTGGTTAATTAATAAAGAAACAGCTTGGCCCTGATAGGTTAGAACATAGGTGGGTGGAGTAAACAGAACAGAATGCTGGGAGGAAGAGGAAGTGAGGTAAGATGCCTCAGACAGATGCCAGGCTGCTGCTCTCCAGGGAAGACACGATGAAGCAAGCCACCAGGTCAGACATGCTGAAACTTTCCTGGTAAGACCGGTGCTACACAGTTTATTAGAGATGGGTTGATCGGGATATCAGAATTAGCCAGTAAGGGCTAGAGCAAATGGGCCAAGCAGTGTTTAAAAGAATACAGTTTGTGTGTTGTTATTTTGGGGCACAAGTTAGCTGGCAGCCAGGAGCCGAGCAGCAGGAATGCAACCCACAGGTCCCACAACAGTATGCTGTGAATATCATTGGTTAATAAAGGAATAGCTTTGGGCCTATAACAGAGCTATACGCCAACAGAGGTAGGTGGGAAAAACTAAATGGAATGCTCGGAGATAGAGGGCAGAGTCAGAGAGAATCCATGTAGCCCCACCAGCCATAGCCATGTGGCATTAAAAAGACTAATAGAAATGGGTTTAATTAAGATGTAAAAGCTAGCCAATAAGAAGTCAGAGCTAAGGGGCCATGTAGTGATTTAAATAATATAGTTTCTGTGTGATTATTTCAAAACTGAGCAGCCAGGAACCAACAAACACCGCTCTCCTCCTACAAACTGGCACCAATGTGATTGACTAAAATCTGCTTAAAACCTGATAGAGCTTGAAAAGGAATTCTAGAAACAAAAATACAGAGTTTAATATAGCT
>NC_022010.1:36938126-36938882 GCF_000317375.1 Microtus ochrogaster
TAGTTGGGTGTGGTAGTACATACCTTTAATCCCAACACTTGGAAGGCAGAGGGAGATTGACCTCTGTGACTTCAAGGTGTGGTAGCACATGCCTTTAATTATTGGGAGGCAGAGACAGATGGATCTCTGAGAGTTCAAGGACAGCCTGGTCTACAGAGTTATTCCAGGACAAAGATATATGGAGAACCTGTCACAAAATATAAAAGTAAAAGTAAAAGAAATAGATGTTAAAACAAAGCTGCACAAAGATGGAAAATACACAGAGAATCTTGATACTTTATGCTATCATGCTCTGTTTGAATTGTGTGAATGCTGAGGAAGGAGCAACAGCTGCTAAAAGATATTTGTTTATAAATGCTGCTGAACTTATCCAAGATAGATATTTTGAAAATACTTTGACTTTAAATTTGAATCTAAGGACATTGATGCTTTGGAAAGGAGTTTCTTCTTTTGTTTTCACAGAGGATAAAACCCTGTGGATTGTTTCTATCCCAATATGGTATGATGGACCATGCCCTCCTGAAGGGTTGCTGTGAACACCTTCAAAAAATTACTTCACTCGACTGCTGACTGAGATGAATCTGGCACACAGGTTATACCATGAAAGACCTAAATAACAGCGCCCCCATTCAGCAGGAAGCAGTTTGGAGAGAAATGACTTCGCCCATATTCCCAAATATTGTTTATAAATGTTCTTTTACATTTAAAGGGGGATATGATATAGGTATGAATAATTTGCATTAGTATAGATTTTGC
>NC_022010.1:36940820-36946352 GCF_000317375.1 Microtus ochrogaster
CAAGCACTTGAATGGGGGTTTGTGAGCAATGTGCTACAGATTGCTTAGTGGCAGCATGGACCTGCTGTGTGCCTAGAAATGGAGCATTGTGCATGGCTCTTGGAGACAGCGAGCAACTCTGCCATGCTGGACTGTGCAGAACAGGCAGGAAGTACTATATATGCCCTAGTAATGCGGCAGCTTAAGTTTTTAAAAAGTACTTAGCATTTTAAGAAGTGTTCCTGGACAGTAAAGAATACAGATACACAACAGGACAGATTCAGACATAAAAGACCTTTAAATGAGTCACAGTATTAGACAAATGTATGTAGGCTTGGGAGAAAGAAGAAAAAAGTATAAAGAAAGATAAAATTTAAAACAAAGTCTTTAAAGAGACAGAGTACAGAAAAATTAATAGAGTAAAAATAAGCCATGTACAGATGGAAAATTCACAGAAAGCCTAGATTATGTATATTACTGTGTTTTCTTTGAATCTTTTGACTGTGAAGGAGTTAAATGCAGAGAGACATTTCATTGTATGGGCTGCTAAGCTAAACCAGCATGTATATTATAAAGGTATCTTGACTCCAGAATTTGGGTCTAAGGATATGTTACTTTGGAAAAGAGTTTCTTCTTTTGTTTCCACAGAGGATGTGAACCTGTGGAATACTTCCAGACTAATGCTGTTTGATGGACCAAGACCCCATGAAAGGTTATCTTGAACACCCCTCAAAAAATTATTTTGACCAACTGGTGACTGAAATGAACCTAGCACATGGGATACACCATGAAAAACCTGATTATTAGTGTCCCCAATCAGCAAGAAGTAGTCTAGAGAACTAGCCCATATTCCTAAATATTGTTTATAAATGTTTGTTTATATTTAAAGGGGGATATTCTATAGAGATTTGCATTGATATGGATGTTCATTTATTGATACAAATTGAAGGTCAATTTTGTTATATGTGTATTTCTGCTCTTGATTAAATTATTGTGTTTGTGCAGCTCATTTAAAAATGTAATGCACAATTAAGAAATATAGATTAATAGATAATCATCTATAATAGTCAGTCAAGCTTGTAGTCACATTAGCTAGATTTTCTAGATGTACAAAGATATATTTCAGATAGATAGGTATTCTTCAAACCTTTCAAAGATTACAGAATATGGCATTTAAAATGTTTTAAGAAGTTAAGACTTTTCATGACAGAGATATGTCTGCTTCTGCCAGCACCAATTGCTTCAAGAAGACAGACATCAAAGAGATTCCTTATGGAGTTGGTTAGCCATTTGGGTAAAAATATGCTCTTGCATGGACTGCTTAATGAACTGGACATACAGGAATCACAGAGAAATGACTGTTGAACTTGCCTAAAGGTAAGACAGTCTTTTGGGGTTCTTGCTTCATGAAAGAGTCTGCAAAACATTCTATAGGACACAGAAAAAAGTGACTGACCAACTGCCAATATAGGTAGAACTATATTTGAAATTTCCTGCCTCATGAAAAAGCCTGCTGGATACCATGGGTCTGTAGGCTGAAGATGAATGTACCCAAAGATACAAAAGAAATTTGGGTGACTGTTCAGACAGCAAGATATCTCTGTCATTTCTAAAGTGTTGAAAGTTGCTTGCAATGTACTTCCTGTTTACTTAGGTAATATTATATCCTTCTGGAGTCTTTGATAGAGTTGAAAATTAGATAGTAATATAGTTTTCCTTAGTTATGATAAAAGATAAAGTAGAAATAAATATTGTAACTGTAATTCTGGCTTGTTATCTGTTTTGTTGTATTCAATTTATTATGTTAAAATTAAAACCTTCCTTTTTATTTAAACAGAAAAGGGGAGATAGTGTGGGATTTCCCTTTGTATGCTGTGAATATCATTCATTAATATAAAGGACTGTTTTGGACCTATAGAAGGGCAAAACTTAGGTAGGTGGGGAAAACTGACTGGAATGCTGGATGAAAGGAGGTGCAGTCAGAGAGAAGTCATGTAGCCTCACCAGAGATGGATGCTGGAACTTTAGGTGGTAAGCCACAGCCACGTGGCAATACACAAATTAATAGAGATGGGTTAGTTTAGGATATGAATGAGCAGAAATACACACAGGCTATTGGCCAAACAGTATTGCAAATAATACAGTTTCTGTGTGATTATTTCAGGGCTAAGCAGCCAGGAACCACAAGCAGTCCTCCTTGCAACAAATATGTAGCCCAAGGACCTAGAGTAAAATGATAAAACCAAAACAATCAAAATAAACAAAAATCATAACAATAAAATGACTCCTCATGACATTCTTCAATACTCATATTTTAATGCCTTGCTCAGCCGTCATCAGAGATGCTGTATCCTACAGCAGATGAGAACAAATAGAGACCCATGTTATACAGAAAGTAAGAGACCTTGGAATACTAGGCCCTAAACAAGATGTCTCTATCAAATTCCTCCTACCATGGTTTAGAGAACCACACATTACATTGTTATATTACAATGATTTGTTGTGTGCTATGAGAAATATGTTATGAGAATACATCCCAGTAACTGAGATAGGAGTAACAGACCCGAAACTCACATCAGGCATATTATTGAGGCAAGTGGTCATATCAGGCAAATTGTTACAAGGAAAATCTCTTGAAACATGTGAATTTATTGTTATAAATTAAATTCTGCTATTGTGGAAAATACAAATATATACACGTATGTTTCTGGAACACTGCTTTCAGAGGACTTGTTAATACAGCCTCTGTTTATATTTCTATCAGCCTACTACTGAAACTTTTTGAAGCATTAACCTTTTGTATCCATTCAAATACACACACACACGTGTCTACTTAAAGATAGATCTATTAACTGTGTTATGTTTGACACATAAAACGGGAGTTAATATTAGTAATCAACATTGAAAAAGAAGAAACCGTTTACCTTGGTCAGAGTACCACAAAAGCAGGATTATTAGTCAAATTTTTGCCTTTAAAATGCTGTACCTGGTGAATTTATTCTAATTCAATAACAAATGACAACATTGTGAAAAGACACAAACATCTTTGAAAAAGCATATTGTTTCCGGATTAGTGTTCTCAAGACAATACCCTTATTTGTGTGAAATTTGAGACTGTGGTGCGGCAACTTAAAATTTTATTATTATTACCTCTATAAAACTACTTTGAGAGTTCCTAAGATCGTCATTAGTCCTGTAGAAGCATAGATTTCTCCCTCCAGGTATAAAACGATCATCACTATTCTGCAGTAGAAATTACGTTGGCCTAGTAACCATGGTCTCTAATTGAATAGAACAAAGCAGTAATAACCACTCTGTATGCTGGTAATGGAGCTATTGACACTCCCTAGTAGATAGATGAAAGCACTCACTATTAAAGGAGCCTCATATTAGATTCCATCCATGACTTCCTCTTGCTTCAATCTCCTCAGCCTGCAAACCATCATGCTGACTTCCGCTTAAAGTTACTTCACATAGTACAAAATACTGATGTTTTAAGACTATGCCTTGCCCTGAAAGACTTCATTTTGAAAACAGAATTAAACTCCTTTTGGAGTGTAAACCTAGAAGATGATTTTGCACCTTGGTGGCAATGCAAACATATTTCTGAAGTCCCTAATTGAGGCACAAAATGAGCTATTTGTTCAAGGAGAAAATTTTATGAACTTATCAAATAAATTGGGACTTCATAATAACAGGGAAATATTAAAATAATATTTTAAGAACACAACACCCAAGAACATCTACAAGAGAAAAGGGTGAAACAATTTTATCTGAGATAGTGAACATCTATCAAGGTGATGGCATTAGTCACCAGCAACCTGTCATCTGACCAGCTGTTATGTATGTCTAAAGAACACCAGGCAGAGAATCTCAACTGTACTGGGGGCTTCAGCTCAGCTCAGTCTTCACCTAATGCAGCATTCTCTGCTGGACCAGCTGTCCATATGTCTGCTTCTGTAGAAGATGTCCATCCATCTACACCCAGTTAGACCATTTACCTCTATGGCTTCCATGATAAAATACATCTCTCCTTTAGCTTGACTCAATCCCAAGTTTCACCTAAAACTTCTGACTTTGTGATATACCTCCACAGCGTATCTCTCAGCAGACATATGCTGGGGCTCATTATCCGATTTCCACAAGACTCTCCTTACATTCCTATCAGCATCCTACTGCTGCCACTACATCTTTAAAACTCCTTGAACTCTGTTTAATCCTCTTTCACTCTGCCTTGTGTGTGTGTGTGTGTGTGTGTGTGTGTGTGTGTGTGTGTGTATAAAGCATGTGATCTGAGAGTTAATATTAGCAATTAAGATTGAACTAGATGAACCCATGTTTCCTGTTTGCTTTACCTAGCTATTAAAGTAATCAAGAGTACTTGGAAAATTACTGTCAACACAACTGCTGTGCTTTATAAATTTATTTGTACTAAGAAAATTCAGGCATTGTAGAAAATACATAGATTTGATCATCTATTTGTGATAGAACTGATGCTATAAAGGACTCAATAATATATTTGTTTAGGAGACATTAAGTCACACAAAGTAGGATTTAGCTAAGCGAGTGCTGCCTCCAAAAGACTCAAAAGATAACTTGTATGCTAATGAGCTCTGTAATAGATAGGGAAACTAAGGATGTTAGGATGCTAATGTTTGCTCACCAAGATTGACCTCCAATTAGGCTCCATTCCCATAACAAACAAAGAAACTCTGACTTAAACCTCTCCTTTAGGCCTTTCCCTATATCAAAGAACATGTCTCTAAGGACAGCTAAAGACTATTAAATCCTGATCTGCCATTAAGTCCCTTGTGCGCTCATTAGAATTATAATTTTGTCAGGTAGGCAAGTTCAATGTGGATGATAACTATTTGAGAAGAACAACACTGATGTGTTTAAGAAATAATCTGCTAATGTCTTTGCTGTATAAATCTCCCATCTTCCCAAATGATCAGACTTCCAGTCTCTTGTCTCTGTTTAAATTGTTCAAAGTGTTATTTGGGACTGGGACCTGAAAGAGAGTTAACGATGACCGTGTTTACGGACTGCCTAAGACTAAGAAAGGAAAATCTTTTAATCATGGCTGGGTCTTCTCTGATCATTATCTGGAACTGGAAGCAAGGTATATGAAAGAAACCAGTGGTGCAGGGTGTTTTCTCAATGTGAAGGCATATTAATATAAATTCTAGAATACTATGAGTGGTCAGTTACCACTCCAGAGAAAACTGGAGGGATAAACTATCTCCTAAAACAGTACACTGGGTATAAATATTGCTTGCTTGGTCAGGGGTGCCTTCAAATGCCAGCCATGTCCAAGAGTTCATGACAGTGGCTATAACTTCCTTGCTGTCCCATAGCCTACTTGTCATGAATACCTGTGTGGCAGGTATAACAGACCAAGTGAGGCCAAGGAGCTTGAAACAGACTCAATACACTTATTAAGGGTGGGGAGGTTCATGGTGGCCCCATGGCAATGTCCTGGGATAAGGAGGAAAAGAGGATTGTGTATTATGTAAAGCTAAAATACAAGAAGGAGGAGGAGAAGGCGGAGAA
>NC_022010.1:36946512-36954479 GCF_000317375.1 Microtus ochrogaster
AGAAGAAGAAGAAGAAGAAGAAGAAGAAGAAGAAGAAGAAGAAGAAGAAGAAGAAGAAGAAGAAGAAGAAGAAGAAGAAGAAGAAGAAATAATAGTCTCTCATATCTTGGCTGCTATACCCCAAATTAATCTTGTGAAGAAATGATAGAAGCAACAGGGTGTTTTCATGCTGTATTAGACGGTTCTGTTTTCCCTTGTTATCTGCTTAGTTGCTGACTCCTGAGTCCATTTTGCACATGTTTGGAATGGGTAGCAGTACATCTTCAAAGTTCCTTCCCACCTTCTAACAAACATGTTTTTACCACATGGACAATATAGCACTGTGGTGGCTATTGGTATCAATGTGAACCATCTGGGATGAGAAAACCCTAACAGACAAATTGCCTCCATTAGATTGGTTTCTGGGCATGTTTTTAGGGCATTTTCTTGATCACTAATTAATGGAGGATTGATTGCCTTTCCATTCCAGGCAAATGTCACTCCAGGGCCATAGTCCTAGGTTGTTTAGGGTAACTCCCTGAGTAGACTCAGGAATAAAGCCAGTAAGAGGCATTCTTCCATGCTTTCTGCTTCAGTTACTGAATCCAGATTCATGCCTTGGGTTCTGACCTTGCCTTCCCTTGAGGATGGACAATGATCTGTTAGTCAAATAAATCTCCTTCTCCTCAATTTGATTTTGGTCAGTGTTTTCTCATAGCAACACAGAGCAAACTAAGGTAAATATTAACCTCCAAGTATCTTACATGAGACAAACAGCAGTGAGTGAATCAAAGTTTCTTAAATGGGAAAGGAAAACCACGGTTGTTGAGTGAACATCCCAGTGCCAAGAGAGACTGTCTTCCTGTATGTTGGTCAACAAGATTCCCAATGCTTATTGCCACTGCTTTTGATTGTATTGTCAGAACCTTGATGATAACACTATTGCTGAACATTCCAAACTCATTAGTTAAAAAATAAAACACTGAGAAATCAAATTGAAATTGAACTGGAAGCTCCATCCTTGCTGACAAGCTTTCGTGGTGCCAGGATGCTATCATAGAATTGTCACCAAGTTCTACTCTTTTGTGAGCCCTGTATTTGACACTAGCAATATACCAGGCAGTATGATCCCACTGGTTCAATAGTCATGTGATTGTTATGGTTGCAACCAATATTGTCTGACTGGACTTAAGGCCTGGTTTTCAGGAGAGATTCATTTCTGGTTCTATTAACAAGCACAAAAATCTATGGCTGGAGAGGTCATTTTTGGTAGGGAAGCAGAGGCTATCATTTCTTTAAAGGATATGATGTGTCCAAAAAAATTATTAATAAATATTTGTGTTTCTGCCCACAGCATTGAGTGTAGAGGAAAATCCTTACAGTAGGCCATGACTGCTGATGGAAAGACTCTTAGTTGGTCAGATTGCCAAGAAGAATGATGATTGTGGTAGTATTGTTATTACTGGAGCTGTGTATATGCTACTCCATAATATAGTTAAGGGGGAATATTGTATTGTAGATATAAACGATAGAATAGCCAGAGGCACTTGGAAGAACCCAAAGCAGAGACAGGAAATAGTGGACTGAACATGGTCAGCAGACGACCTGGCCATGAAGGAAGCAGGAGTATGTGTGTTTGTTTGTGTGTGTGTGTGTGGGGGGGTTATGGTAGAGAAAGGGAGATCACAGGAGAACAGAGAAAAGGGGAGAAGGAAGACAGAGAGAAAGTCAAAGAGAGTGAGCATAACCAAAGTATCAGGGTTCTAAGGAGAATGAGTAGGGAATGGTAGGAAATGGGAGTATCTGGTCACTACCATTTAGGGTAGGATAGGAGGAGAAAAGAGCTAGGATGTTGGCAATTTGTAATGTGACAGGTGATTGTGACACTGTGGGAGCATGGAGGCCAGCTTTGATGTGCTAATAGGTGCCATAGATAGCCATTTGTCCCTTCGGTCTTTGGAATTTGGGGAAATGGAGTTTCCTTTGGAACTGACAGATTGGAGTCTGGGCTGTTTGTTTGTTTTCATTTCATAAAGTATTCAAGTACTCATCTATTCTAAATAAAATCTCTTCTGGATTTGCAATGTAAAGGAGAGTAGGTCACGTGAATGTGAGTTATTGTTTGGGGCTTCTGTTTATGGGCCTCAAAAATAGGAGGTATGTGGATGCTAAGGGCATTGCCATGTGTAGCTTTATCTTGATTTGACAAGCCAAGTTTTATAAACCCATTCTGCTAAACATATCCCTTTTCATGATGCATCTGATTTTAGTAGTTTATAATCAATTGTGCATAATTATAAGATGGTAACTAGGTATTTTCTCTTAAAAGTTTACTTTGAGGACAGAGTTTGCTTCTTGATCATGCACCTCCAATCAATCCAGGCCAGATAAACTACAATTTCTTTTGTTTCCTGAGGGAAGTGTCAGTAGAATCTACTTGGATATAGTCCATTTAATTATGATGTCATTAAAGGTAGAAGAAACATTTCTTTGTTTAGATGGAAGTGTTTGCACAGCTTGATGCAGCTGGGAGTCTTAAGTTGATAACAGGATGGTAGGTACACAGTTCAAAGAGGGGTATACGTGCATATTTTATGCAGGTAATTGTCATAGGCTGCCAAGTGCATTGTTAATAAGAGAGGTGTGAACATAGCAGAAGCCAAGCAGAGTCCCAGATTGCTAAACTAGTCCTCATACTTGCTTGCCTCAGCATACCGTCTCTAGTGCTCAGAAAATAATCCTGTACACATCACCCCTTCCAAGTCTCAGGGAACATTGCAATCGACAAAGAAGTAGAAGGAAGTGAAATGATGCAGTGTGGTTTTTCCTCTCCAGGTATAACTTTATCATCCAATCATCATTTTGGAGTAGAGATTACTTTGGCTCGGTAGCCATGGTAACTAGTTGAGCAGAACAATAGTGATAAGTTTATGATGGTTGTAAAGAAGGTGCTAACATTCTTCCGTAAGAAGAGGGAGAAATCCTAGAACCATCACTTAAGATTCCAGATATTATACAAATCTACACCCAGTCCCAGCTGCAAGAGATCGTAAGAAATGCTAAAGTGTTTAGGAAATGGAAGATTAAAGGAAAGTGAAATCCCATGATCTATCTGCTACAAGGCTCCCATCTGTGATGGGCTATGACATTTTGGTCATGCAGCTGCTTTGGTGCTACCCATACTCCTATAAATAACTATACATCTGTGCTCTGTGATAACCCCCCCAAGCTAACTGGTTCACCAACCTAGACTTTAGTTAAATTTGTACAGTGGTCTTCCATGTGTGCCCTACTGGGTTGAATAGAAATTTTCTTATGTCTCCCCATGAAAAGTTAATGTAATAAATGCACATTTTATTTGCTATTGCATTTGCAGGATGTAGAGAGATCAGGAATGTCTGAGCCTTTTGCAAGAAGTTAGGGTAATGGGAAACAGGAAGCATGGCTTTTCTGTCTAATCTATGATCAATACGATCATTCACGAAGTGATTGTCTTTAAGCTTCCCTGTCATCTCTCCCACAAAAATAATCTTTCCTAATACTCTTCAAACATCTTTGCATCTCTCTAGTGTATGTTGTAGACATGTGCAGACTTTGAAGATGCCAAGAACCTTTTAATGGCATTGTTCTCTTTATCTGATAGATTTATGTCAAGTTTGTGGTGTAGAATCCAAGTTTATTTCCCAATTTTCTTGCAGCTGAGACAGATGCACTTATCATAGACACTCACAATCCGGAACAGTCTTAGACAATTATAGGTCATAAGTGGGGCAGGCCAGAAATATGGTCACTTCTTTTCAAAGGTCAGAATTCATTGCCTGACAATATATTAATAAGGTATGGACGCTTCATTGTCAACAATTTGCCACATTCTCCTGTATTTCCTTATAGCCCCGAGAAGGAAAAGGTCTTCTATTCCAATTTTTATTACTACTATGAATTCTCAGATTACAAACCATGTATCACACACGTAGGCTACCAATGGTTTTAGATGCTATGGGTTTCTTAGAGGTCAGGGGTGGGGGTTGGTTGAGTTTGAAAGGAGAAAAGTGCAAACGAGTCCGGGGAATGATAACAAAGCAGGTGGGGGGGTGTCTCTGGAGAGGCACTGCAACAGCTGGTACAGGCCCAAAGTGAGAGCTGAACTGTGCAGTTGAGTGCAGCTGCAGAAGTCTAGGGCAAGACCAATTCCAGACAAAGGAATAGGCAGAGAGACATCAGATTCAGAGGAGAAACAGGAAGGTGGGCAGAAGGGGATTCAAGAAGGTTGAATCAAAGTGAGAACAAACAGGAGAGCTTGACTGTTGGTCCCTTAACATATACAACCAGATGGTCAGATGGCGAGTTGTTGGTAAGACAGCTGCTACTGAACTTTAAGGTGTCCACCTTTGTACGGAGTCCAGGTGAGGCAGTTATGCTCCTTCCCCTGTCTACTATGTCTCATTAGTGCTTGGACCTGGGTTTCCTGATATAACTGTAATTTAACCATGTGCCTCTCTACATTCCCAATTGACTCTGATGAATTTAGATGATGAAATCTTCCTCCCTTCAGAACTGGTGCTGTTGCAGGTGCAGAGTCATTTTCTATTATCAAAAATCTTCTTGTAAGATGGTATATCCAGGAAAAGCAGGTTGGAAAACATTGTTTTCAAATAATATGGAATAACTTAGGACAGAACAGACTGATACTGACACTTACTTCAGAAGACAGCAACATTTGAAAAGATTCACAAGTTGAGAAAAAAAAAAGATGCATCCATTTCAAATACTCTGAGAAAAAGCCCCAACCAAAGTATTAAAAAGTATCTGTACAAAATTATTAAAGTTGCCATATAAGACCATGTCCTCTGTAGGTTCTATGTCTAGCAATCGATAACATGGGCATTGCATCTATCATCTTGAGAGAAGCATGTGTGAGGACATGGTGACTTAGACTACTGTCCAGGTAGAGAGAAGCGGAAAGGTTCCCATGGGACGAAAAGTAGATACAAGAAGAAAATACCATTGTTCTTGAGTTCTCAGTAGTCCTCATTGTCCGCTATGTTCAGCAAGTCCGGTTTTATCCCAGGCTTTTTCAGACCCAGGCCAGCTGGCCTTGGTGAGTTTTCGATAGAACATTCCCATTGTCTGTGTGTGGGTGCACCCCTCGCGGTCCTGAGTTCCTTACTCGTGCTTGAGGGAGGGGAACTTATCGGGGGAGGGGGAGGGAAATGGGAGGCGGTGGCGGGGAGGAGGCAGAAGTCTTTAATAAATAAATAAAATTTAAAAAAATGCAATCAGTTTAAGTTGGAAAAAAAAAGAAAATACCAAAGAATGTGACTATGTGGAATCTGTTATTGTCGTTTGTTTGAAATTTCTGTGAAGGGCTACTGACACATAGAAGTTCCATGCCCTTTTAAGAGCACTGTGGAGGTGACTACCAAGAAGGCCAAGCCATCAAAGTAGCTGAGTCTCTGCCAGGAAGTAGGGCTGAGTGCCCCTGTTTTCAATCATTATACTTTTTACTCATAATGCATAATGTGAGGCAATATGAGATTTTCCAATGCTAAAAGCAGTTGTACATATGTGGGAAGAGGCCAGTTTTACCTTTGTTGTTGGGACATATTAGTCCTGATCACAATAGTGCCCTAGATATGTCCTATGGATTCATAAGGTAGAGTGCTTGCCTAGCAAGCTCAAGGTTCTGCCTTCAGTCCCCAGGATGACTATATGCACAAAAAAGAGTATCTCCTCTGTCCAAGGGTAAGTCTCCTTTCCCAGGTTGATCACTTTGCTGATTTCTTTTGCATCTTCCTAAAGTTTCTTCTTTAAATCCAAGAAAATGTCATATAATACCTCCTCATCTCATCTTTTCTTATAAAGGTTCACATGTGCCTTTTAAACAGTATGTTTTTAGTGCTTTTCATATCCCGTATAAAGCACTTCTTCATGCTCTACTTAGCTTCTTGTATTCCATTATTTCCAATATTTGTTCTTAGAGCTAATGATATATCTGCAGATATAGCTGAAGGCAAGAAGCAGAAGAAAAAGTGCAGGTAAAAGGGTAAATGCTTTCATAATTTATATTGTCAGTCACGCCTTCTCTGAGTGTCATACAAATTTATCTTCAACCTGAAGCATACAGAATGACCTGATTCCTCCAGGCTCATCAACAGTATATTTAAACACAATTAGGCCTTGATGATTTAATACATCGAAACTGCTATCTTGGCTCATTCTTTCATTCTTATTAAGAATATTGGTTTTTGGCATGTTAGCATTTTTAGAAAGTTTGCTGATTTGACTATTAGTAAGACTGTTGAAAAATCACAAAAAACAAACAACTACAACAACAAAAAGCAACCACCTAAAGCTCTGAAAAAAAAATGCCAGAGTTGGGCAGCATTTTATGGGGAATAAAACTTTTTAAAAAAATGACATGGGAGTCCCCTCTGTATGCTGTGATTACCATTAATGAATAAAGAAACTGCCTTGGCCTGTTGATAGAACTTAGGTAGATGGGGAAAACTGGACTGAATGCTGGGAGGAAGAAGGGCAGAGTAACAGAGAGATGCCATGGAGCTGCCACAGGAGACAGATGTGCTGAAAGTAGGCCACTACCTCGTGGTGATATACAGATTAATAGAAATGGGTTAAATTCATATGTAAGAGTTAGCCAATAAGAAGCTAGAGCTAATGGGCCAAGCAGTGATTTAATTAATACAGTTTCTGTGTGATTATTTCAGGGCTAAGCTATCCAGGCGGCTGGGAAGAACAAGCAGCTCTCTCCCCTCCTACAAAGAAAGTCTTAATAAATTCAGTGAGAAAGGCCAGAGTCTGTGGTGTTCAAACCAGGATCCCTCCCCACCTCTATCCACTCAGCTTAGGGAGAACTAACACCAGACTGCATCTTCACACTGGCCCCTATTCTTCAGCTCAGTCAGAGGCTTTCCTCCTCGAAAAATAAGACTTTAAACCCTACCCTCCTTCCCCTGTTCCTGATCTGGGAGTGACATCTTGGACTAGCCCAGATGAGGATGGTTCTTATCTTGTGCCCATCATTGACTCAGGAAAACAAGGCTCCATCATGGGTACAATATTCTGAGAACCCTGAAACTTCCATTGCAGTTCTTCTTGTCCTGACTTAAGTGGTAAGAAGATCTGGTTACAGGAGAGCTAAAGAATTCAGCTGTTCCTGTGGGAGGTTCACAAAAAGAAACTTCCTATCATGCCCATCTCATTTCTATAGGCCAGTCACTGAATTACACTTAGAAGAAGATGGGTATAAATAATTTTTAATTTATTCCTGCACACGCGGATACATTTATAAGAATTACCAGAGGAACTCTGGGTGAAGGGCAACTTGGAGAAGAAATGTATGTTTTATCAAGATACAGACTAAGTGGCTAGTAAGTAGGGGAAATCCACAGATTCAAACACATAAGAACTGGAGTAAAAAGAAATGTCTCATCCTCTGCTCTCTGACAAGTTGTGAGTCTCTGTATTATTAATTACTGTCTACTGTAGAAAGAAACATCTCTGATGAGGATTGATAGCTGTACTTAATCTATGGGTGTAAATGTAAGTACTTACTTGAGAGTTTACTTAAGTACAGCTATAGCAGTAGTTGCTCCCCTAGGGTATATATAGTTATGTTTCTGGAGGCTTTTTCAATTATGAGAGCTAGTCATAGTGTCTATGAATTTTCAGAGTGGCCTTCTGTGGTCTTTCAGGACCTATGTGCATCAATCAAACTCTATGGCCTTTATCATAATTACTAAAGTGTCGGTGGCTATTCTGATACACTTGGCTCCATATGTGACTTGGTATTGATTTACTTCAGCTTTTCAATATTCTCTCACACATTTAGTGTCTTGGCTGCTACCTGATGTGGAGAACTTATTTTCTGGTCTTGTCTATTGGGTGTTCTGTATGACTCCTGGGCATGGACAGGCATCTCTCTCTCTCTCTCTCTCTCTCTCTCTCTCTCTCTCTCTCTCTCTCTCTCT
>NC_022010.1:36954579-36956027 GCF_000317375.1 Microtus ochrogaster
TTTTTGATTTGACAAATTTTCTTCTATGGGATCTTGAGAATATTTTCTGCATTTCTCCTCCTTCTGTATCTATAATTCATAGGCTCAGTCTTTTTTAATAATGGCCATAACTTTGCTCATTTTCTGTTTATGAGTTTTTTTAGATTTATGATTTTCTTTGACCATCTGGTCTAATTTTATTACTTTATCTTCAAGTTATGATATTCTCTTTCCACCTGATTCATTCTGTTGGTGAGATTTTGCCCTCAGCTTTTTATTAGATTTGTTCAATAATTTAATTTCAAGTTTTTTGTTTTTCAAGTTCATTTGGGTTCCCTGCAGCCTTTCTATGTCTTATTGAATTTTATTTTCATAGCCTGACTTATTTTCCTTATATCACTCAACTGTTTGTGTTTTCTCGGTCTTCATTATGGCATTTATTCATATCTTGTTTGAATTTTTTGAACATAGTTTTAATGGTTATTTTGAATTTATTTTCTTGTATGTTGTTTGGCTTTTTTAAGGTATACTACTGTGGGAGTACACTACTAATATTTGGAAGAGACATATTTTCTTGGATTTTCATTTTATTTGTGTTTTCCTGGTGAGATTTGGATGTCTGATTAGGTTGTTGGTTGTGCCTTTTAATGTGGATGTCTGTCCCACCTTTATTGAATAGGTGTTTGCTGTTACTCCAACTTGGCAGGGTTTGAATCAGCTGGGTGGTGCATGGGCTTCAGTCTTGGTATCACTCAGTGGTGATTGTGAAAGGAGTATTGAAAGTTCTTCTAGCTCAGCAAGGGCAAGGTGTACCTTCTACCAGGCAAACAAACCCTCTGTGGAGCTATCAGATTTTTTGTTGCAGTTTCTAAGAAGTTAAGGTTGGTATACCATAGTGAGATGAAAAGTCATATTTATCAGGGGAGCACAGAGATGCTCAGCACAGGTTTGCAATGGAAGTGTTACAGTCTCAGTGGTACCGAAAGGGAAATCTCCCTCAGAGTGTGCCAGGGCTTCTAGTTAATATACTCAACTGCTGTTATGTGAAACAGGATCAGTGTTACTGATGGGACAGATGCTGGTGGCTTTGGGTCATGGAGAGTGAGAGTGTAGGACAATGTTTTTTAACTGCCATTTTTTATATATTCATTAACATCGTCTCATTAATTCTAGTAACTTTTGTTCTAGCTTGGAGGCTCTATATGAATTAGTCATAAAATTTTGTTTGTGAATTTGTATGATATGTGTGTTTGTTGATGTTTTTACCTTTTCACTTCACCTGTGACTCTCACTTTCAGGTAGAAGTCTACCAGTTTATGTAGTTCTATTAACACATCACAGTTTTATGTCTTACGATCAGTGTAGTAATAGGTGCGGAGGAGCTGCGTCCCCATTACCCCGGCCGCCTCCCCGGCTAGCTTATGCCCGAAATAATTACACGGACACTGTATTCTTTTAATCACTGCTTG
>NC_022010.1:36956127-36965656 GCF_000317375.1 Microtus ochrogaster
GATCAGAGTAACAGAAAATCCTTTCCTGTTCTAAAGCAGCAAACCAATTCTCTTGTGATTACTTCTGATTCATTTATGATTATATTAAAATGAATGTCTCTAAATCTATTTGGAATTGTCCCTGACAAAATTATGAAGCTTCTATGTAGTGCACTTTTGAAAATTCAACCAATAACACCAGTGTTCTTTATTAATATGAAATTATCTCTCAACAGACTTTAAATATCACTCTTGAGACTCTTTTCCTCCTATTGGGTTACCTTGTACGGCCTTTATATGAGGACTTTTGTCTTGACTTATTGTATTTCGTTTAGTCTAGTTTGGCTGTAGTCTCTTGGAGACCTCTCTTTTCTGAAAAGGATAGGGATGGGGAGTGGATTTGAGGGGGATAGGAGGAGAGGAAGAGCTAGAAGCAGTGGAACGAGGGGAAACTGTGGTTGGGATATATTGTATGAGAGCAGAATCTATTTTCAATAACAATTATTAGATAACTTCCAGCTGTATTTATTTCGCTGTTTGACAGCCTGCCATACCATTCATTGTCTGACAGTCTGTCTAGTGTCCAAGTTTTTAAAACACTAAAAACTGAAGTGTCTTGTATTGACTATCTTTCAACAGATATAATTTGCTTTGTTGCCTTTCAATTT
This sequence comes from Microtus ochrogaster, assembly GCF_000317375.1. Lineage (NCBI taxonomy): Eukaryota > Metazoa > Chordata > Mammalia > Rodentia > Cricetidae > Microtus > Microtus ochrogaster. Next base: position 36,956,775 of record NC_022010.1, read on the forward strand.
GAGAGAATCTTTGTGTATTCTTACTTAGCTTTATTCATGAATGTTATAATTAAATTTCTATGTCTAGTACAAATCAAACCCACAAAATAAGAAAAACAGAGTACTGTTTTTTGAATACCCACAAACAACAGAGACCCTTTGGTTATTTTTCTTAGATATAGCCTTAGTTAGGGTTCTATTGATGTCAAGAGACACCAGGACCACAGCAAATCTTATAAAAGAAAACATTATTTTTGGCTGGAATTTGGTTCAGAGGTTTAGTTTATTATCACCATGGCAGAAAGCATCATGGCATAAAGGCAGACATGGTACTGGAGAGGTAACTGTAAGTTCTACATCTGATCTGCAGGCAGCAGGAAGAGAAAGTCACACTAGGTCTGGCTTGAGCTTCTGAGATCTCCAAGCCCACTGTCATTGAAGTACTTCTTTTATTCTACTTCACCTATTCTAACAAGTCCACAATATTAATAGTGCCACTCTCTGTGGGCTTATGGGGGTCATTTTTATTCACACTGCCATTTAATGTAGGTAAATATCAACCTACATTATAAATAAAATGAATGAACATTGACAAGCTTCTTGTGTTGGTTCTTCTACGTCTTAGCTTGTTCTTTTCAGACTGGTGTTCCTTTAAAGTTTCACTATATAAGGTACGTATTTCACTATATTGAGTTTTCTTAGTAATTTTACCTTTTCTTTGAATATTGTTGTAAGTGCCTTCCTCCCATTGTATCCTTGAGTGGTCTCTGTACACTTGGAACCTTTGATTTCTGCTTTAGAATTTGATTCCCCACTACATTACTGAACCTTTGATTCTGACAGGTTCCATAGCAATTACTTGTGTATTCAAAAATATAATCACATCATTTGAAAATAGCATCTAAATCCTCATTTCCTGAGAATAAAATTCTTTTTCTTCTTTGAGTTGGTTAAAGTAGTATTAGAGAAAAATGACTCCACAGGGAATTATTGCTTTACCCACAGTCTACTGAAAATGCCTAATGTGTCATTTTAAAGTATTGTGTTTTTCCTGAAATATACATCCTTTAAAATAATAGATATATTATGAATCCATTAGTTTATCTTTTATTCTTTTTATCAACACATTTTAACTTGTCCAAATGTTTAACTGGATATATCAAATCATATTATTCTTACCTATTTTAGCATATTATAGTTTGAATAAGTATATGTATAATAGTTTGAATAAATATAATTATATAAGTATATTAGGTATCTTAATATCTCATAATAAACCAAATTTAGTAATAATGTACTTACTAATGGTCAGACTATACCTATTATGCATAATTATGTATTTTATTATGTCATTTTCCTATATCTTTGTACTGTATTTTGATCAATATAAGGTGATAAGTTTCAGTTACTAATGTAATAATGTGAAAATGGAGACTGCACTTTTGGTTCCTGGCCACCCAGTCCCAAATACTCACAGAAAAACTACATTAATTGCAAGACTGTTTGACCTACGGCTCAGGTCTATTCCTGGCTAGCTCTTAAATCTTAAATTAACCTATTTCTATTTTTCTTTTTATGACCACAAGCCTGTGGCTTATCAGTAATGTTCTGACATCTTTCTCCTTTGGCATCTACATGGCATCTGCCTGACTCTGCATTCTGTCTCCCTGTATTAGGCTTAGTTTTCCCACCTAGCTATATTCTACCCTGCCGTAGGCCAAGACAGCTTCTTTATTAACCAGTAGTAACAAGCTTACAAAGGGGAATCCTACATCAATAGTGCCTCAGTTTTACTAGTAGTTTGATAAGAATTGAGGTTACTGATATTATTTAAGTGTACTAATTGGTGGCTGTTAACTTTCATTAACATAATTTATAATTTATTACCCTTCAGCCCTTTGGATATATATGATATTGAAATGATCACATCTTGACTTATAGGTACTTTGATATCAAAGGGCAGCAACCAAATATTCATAAGATAAAAAGCACAAAGTACTTTGAAAGAGATGAGAACCCTGGGTGATAAAATCTAAAAGGACGGAGACATTTGGGCTTTCCAGAACATCACAGGTGCCTTCACCAGGTATTTGTCACCCTAAATAGATGGTGAATATTGGCAAATATTTTATCATGTGTCTGTTGGGAACAGCATGAGCAGGATTTTGAAAGTGAAGTGTGATACAAAGAATAGGGAGAAAACCAGTTTTGTTAGAGTAGTTGGAAGGGTTGTGCAGAAGGATGCTGTGTAGCTAAAGAGATGGCAGCGCAAACAGTATTTACCACAGAAATGCTTTCAAGAGGTACCCAATTTTCAGCTATAAAGAATCTTGGATGGGTAGAACAATGGAATAGCCTGATGAAGAGCAACAATACGAAAGTATAAAACTACTGAAGAATTGCTCTGAGTTTTCCTTTTCCCAGAAAGCAAATGCTACTATACTCTAAGATGACATTACTGTGACAGGGCCCAAGAGAAGAAAGACAACGTGCTGACTGACAGTCAAAATTGCACATTGCTGCCTTTCATCTTTATCATTGGTCACACTGCATCCTTTTGATGGACTTAAAGGATGATTGACCCAAATCCTGAACAGAAAACTCCACGTCTGTTCCTGAGAGATAAGATGTGCACATGGGTGAAGAAACAGGAAAAAGAAAACCAATCCAAACAAAACAGGAGATGACTCCCAACTTTCCGACTTGGTTAGAACAAGACAGGAATGAATGAAGGAAAGATGGAAGAAATGAATGAAAGACAGAAGGAAGGAATGACAGAAAAATCTTTTTCAGTATGTGATTATTTTGAAAATATATACAATGCTAAAACAAGTATCTTAAATTTGACCAGTTTTTATGGTTTTCCATTTTGTTTCACATTTATATTCTCTGTTCCACTTATTTTCCTTCCTTCTGAAATTATTTGGGCATGATAATTTAGCCCAGCTTTATAGAAATGGACCCCAAGATTGAAGTATCAAGTCCTATCTTGAGAAACCAAAGACATTTAAAGAACCTTTGCTGAAGCCCCTTGTGACAAATATGGAATCAAGAGTCCTATGGAAATCCTTGATTGGCAGAGTATTTTGGAGATAACTGATGAAGTTTAGACGCAAATGATTCATTTTAATTCTTAGACCAGTACTTTCCCCTCCACACCCCACTGTTTCTGATGATGAAGTAAGAGCTTTTCTTATGATCATTGCCTTCATATGATTTACTAATACTCAACCTATATTTCATAAAAATGTAGTCAATTTGATCAAACTTTCTATAGCCAGTGCACTTGAGCACAGTTTGTTTCATCCCCCAATTTCCTAAATTAAAAAAAATTCTTCACCTGCAGAGGATTGACATTTAAAATAAAGCCAAACAATTTTCTGTTTTTTAAATGTCAACGCTGGTCAGGGATCTTTTCGAGCTTGGATCTATGGCAGCAGTTTTTTTCTCAAATGACTCCACAGTTGAAACCCATGAGGGTCGATAGAATCTCTCAGCCTCTTCTTTCTGCTGCAGTTTGAAAATTCACTTAATCCCTCACTATCTTGAAATCGGTATCATGCACCAGCTGAGCCAACTGAAATTCAATGTTTATAGTTATATATAAAAAATCATTGCAGGATAAAAATCAGCAGTGAATCCAAATGTTGCCTAGTACTTTGGAAAATTATTTTATAGAATGAAAGAAACCAGGGGGCAAGAACAGTTTGATGCTATATAAGCTTTAGATGGTCTAGATAATTTAGAAAATTCCTCCAACAGAGGAGATCCAACTACAGACTTTGGAAAGGTTTATGACTGTTACAGGACAGAATGTTCTTTCTCCTTAGAGGTATGACCTGTGGATTGCAATTTAGATTTATATTCCTACATTATAAAAAGGATTGGAGGAGTCTAACAGACAATCAGACTCATTGCTTTGTGGACCAGCTCTCATTTTGTCTGATTTGAGTGAGAAAAACCCCAGAACCCCTCCATCTCTATGGTGCCTAAATTTACCATTTTAAGGCTATAGTTATAGTTTCCATTTTCAGCAAATATTTGTTTTTCATTCCTTCTAGGTATTGGGATGAAAAAAAATTGTGCTACTGTTTGTCCAGCCTTCTCTTTGGGGAGAGTGCAAGTTTTTCCTTTAATATTATTTGTTAGTGTGCACATGATTGCTGGCTGATGGCACAACCCTCCATGTGAGGAGGCAGCTCACATGCAGTTACCATCCGTGGCATTTCTGAGAACCAGTCATGAGAGCATTAGAAAGAAGTACCCTTCTTTTACGTGGCATTTCCATTAGACTTGTAGGGTGCGTCTGTTTACCTGGATTGTGAAGTTTTCATTAATAAAAAGCTTGGAATCTGGCCTTGTAGTTACAGGGTCATGTTCTTGATCAATCAAGAAACATCTGTGCTTAGAAATCATAAGAGACCTTCTGTGGACTTGTTTTATGGTTTTTCGAAGACTATCTGGCTCCAGAAGGCAGATAATGGTGTCTGTGGGATATAGTTTCTGATCTAAAGTTGCCTCATGGTGACAAGAGTCTGGTCTTTCTTGTCTATCAAAGAATTGGAGTTGGGAAAATATATCAAAATCACTATTCCATTTGTCATAGGTTCACATTTCTCAATCTGGATGTTACAAATATCACTTAGGATTGACAAAGTCGATATGACGATTAAAGATTAAAAAGAACTTTATGAAATACGACAGGCAGATCACAAAATCAATAGCAAAAGTTTTCCATCCCAGTTGTAATCTCTTTACCTTCATTGGTTGACATTTTTAGGAGGTTAATTCTTAAAGTACCCTTAAGTTTAAGATATAAATATATAATTCTGTTTCTTGATTCATCAAATGTGCTCTGTCCCCCAGGAATCTTTGTGTTTGAAATTTGCTTTCCATGTCAAATGTTGCTAATGTTTGATGTGATCCTCCAAATGCTGAGCCTCGTGCTGGTTAGGCCATTCTGCACACCACTCTTAGAAAGGATTGAGATAGTCATTCTAGGGAAATTTTTGTTGACTCCAGTGAGAAGGATTGTTAGTGATGCACTAGCCTGACCATTCCCACCTGTTTAAATTCCATCTCCAATGTGGTCTGGTATGACATCACTGTCATCTTAGCTCTCAGCAGAATCAAGCTGATAGCAGTGCCAAGCCACTGAATTCCCAGATCTGTGGATCAAATAAGTCCCCTCTTTTTATTTACCTTATTATCATGTGTGTGTGTGTGTGTGTGTGTGTGTGTGTGTGTGTGTGTGTAGTGCATGTTGGTGTTTATGACAAATAAGTTACCATGTCATACATGTGTTAATATTCTTGCATGTGTTCATAGGCTTGCATGGAGGTCAGAGGACAACTCACAAGAACTGGGTCTATCCTTCCATTGTGGGTTCCAGAAATAAAACTCAGGTTATCAGGCTTGCACAGCAGAAGCTCCAACCACTTAGCCATCTTGCCCAACCAAGTGCTCCTTCTTTCTAAGGGATACACTTTCCGATACTGAGTTAAAACAATGTAAAATAGATTCACAGCAGTTGCAAATAATTTCAAAAATAAAATTCACATCATATGACAATCAACAATTTTGTTTTCTCTATTTCCCTCCATCTTGCTCTTTGTATGAGGTTTTATATTTTTAAACACCTTCCAACATTCCACACTTCATAGACTTAAGGCTTCCTGTGCTGTTTACAAAATTGAACAGATGAAAGCCTGTGGTGTTAACATTATTGGGATTGCATAAATATTCATTGCAGAGACAAGTAATGTAATTGGGTCTGTAGAGAAAATGAAATTAATCCTAAAGTATTAAATCTGAGTCAAAGAGAATCTTCTGCCAATTGGGACTAAACAAATTCTCTCCTTCATCCATTAATTGTTCAATGTCGTGCCATATTTTAGGTCATTTCATGTTTGCAGCATGAGCAGGGAAGCCTTTTAGAAGTCCTGGGAGATTGATGAGTCTGGAAGAAAATGCCTAAGAGAAAAGGGAGGGGGGAAGTGAATTGAGCGAATTGGGCTGTTTGACCAAGAACAAAGTTTTAATTCTTTAATTCTTAGGGCAAAGAGTTCTCCCTGACTCTTATAAAAGTGAATGAGCAAAATTCAAGATAAAAATTGTATTAAAACTTCTATAGAATAGTTAAGGTACAAGCCACCATTGCTTTGATAATTTGCTACTCTGTTCAATAAGGTCCAGAAAGGTCTACAAGAATAATTACAGAACACTGTCCAGCAATGAAATCTCCAGGACCATAAGAAAAGTACACAGTGAGACCGGCGATGAGGCCTAATGGAGATTGTGAGTTGGCTGGTGTATTCGCATCTGAGAGCAATGAAAGAATGGCAGAATCTAGTAAAAGAATTGGTGCATGTAACGACCACGAAACAATCAAAGAGAAGCTAATATCAGAATAGGATGTAGCCCAGCGATAGGGATTTACCCAGCATAAGCACAGCTCTGCGCCTGATTCACATTAGCCCCCATTACACCCAAAGGAGACGCATATGTGAACTTAGCAAAAGTGGAAGTTCCTTCAAAGAGCTGTAGCTCCTCCTGCTGAAAGCAACTGATATCTAGGAGCCATGGGAAATAAATGTGAGAAGTCTTTGTGTCTAATGGTTATAAGTTTGTAAAGGAAAAGATTGGCTAGAAGGAGAAAAAGGTATAGATATTATTTGGATGATGCTCATTAAAATTCTTTTATGAAATAATTAGGATAGAATAAGTGGGCAGAAAGATTAACCAAAGATCACACCAGGGATAGTGGTCAATACCTATAATACTAACATTTGGGATGTGCAGGCCAGAAGTTCAGTTCAAGATCACATTTAGATGCCTAGCAATTTTGAGGCCAGTGTAGGCTACATGAGACTTTTCAAGAACAAAAATCAAGCATACTTATTTGTCTTTTATTTAGTTTTTTGCTGAAGTTTGTAAATACTTTACATTTACTGTTATTTGAAGACATTTCTGTATAGCAACATTGTGTAGCAATTTCCTTCATTATACAGTGAGGCTCACTAAGATTCAAAAAGAAAAGTATGGCATTAGAGCACAGGAAATAAAATCCTCACAAGTCTTAGGAAGTTCCAGAAACATACAAAATTCAAAGGATATAGGAGCAATAAGGACTACCATGGAGATGATACTCCCAGCCCAGCACGTCATGCAGAGAGCTCCAGGAATGCAACATTCGTTAGTTCTCATACATGCTAAGGTGGGCTTTTCAGTGACTGTCATTGTATCATCTGTGCTCCTGTAGGTGATCCCTCAACAATATGCCTGACTGACTTCAGTGAAATTCCTGGCCTCATAAGCTAGACTTGAATGGGATCACTTCTTAGGTCTATTATCAATGCTCTACTTAGGATGGGTAGGTTTTTGCTCAAGTCTGGCAGGAAAAGTCACACTGCAAACAATTATTAGAAAAAGTAGAGTAATTTGGTCAAAAGAATTAAGTTTGAGATCTTGCACAAATCTCTCTACAAGACTTGAGCCTTGTAGCTCCAATCTGCTCTTTGAGAGTGCTTTATTACAAGATGGAAGATTGTACCGGAGAGATGTACAAGTTGTCTGCAGACTCTAGGGCTACAAATCTGCTATTGTTCATTAGCAGGGATGTCTAGGTTAAGAACTGGCTATTTGCTTCGAACACCTGGTTCAGGCACAGCTTCTTATCCCTTGTTCATTGGAGCAGCAGTGATAAATGGAATCCTAGAACCACTGACCAATAGTTAGCTGGCTGGGCTGACTCTAGGGCTAAATGTATCTTTAGTCTTTTGACTTCCTCTAGGAACCCTTGAGATATACCATAATCTCTAGCAAGTACAAACTCATTGTAGAAACTGTCATTGGCAGAATTTTCTCATGAGCTGACTCAAGGTGAGTATAGACACATTCAATTAATTAGTGGTACATTTCATTGTGGAGAAGTTTATAATAAATTTCTATTTGTTGCTGTACGTCCATACTTAGATTCTTTTTCAAGGTTTGTTTACTGGACGTCTGTTGTGCTAGTGGTGACCATTAGGGTGGAAAGGGAAGAATACCAGAAAAAGTAGAACTTTTAAAGATGGGGAACTTAAATTTGGTTTGTTCTCTTTCTGTCCAAAATTTATTTGTTTTCTGATGTTTTTGTAATTTGACATTATGTGTTTACTCCTTTATTTACTTTATTTATTTGGTGTGTGAGGTTCTTGGAATCCAATACAAGGCCTTTTACATGCTGGTGAGCACTATACCACTGAATTTTAGCACCAAGCCTATGGATGTGTATGACAAGGGTTCCTTGTGCAAATTGGGTTTGTCTTGAACATGTTACATAACAAAGAAAGGCCTCAAATTCTCCATCTTTTTGCCTCTACTTTCTATGTGATAAGATTCTAGGAGCAAACCATTATGACTATTTATTTAGCAATATTTTAACTGACAAATGTAGGGATAAGTCCCGCCCCTTAGGCAGCGTGTTCGCCTTGGGCTAATGTTTACCTATAAATCTGGCGAGCGTGCTTGCTGCACTCACTTCTGGTTTCCTGGTCTCCGCGGGAACGGTGGTTCTGTAAGTCTATTAAAGCTATATATATATATATATATTTACAATCTGTCTGCATTCGTTTACACCGTTACATTTTGGTGTCCAACGTCGGGCTATTTTGCCCCCGACTCAAGCGCATAGCCTGCTAGCTAACACAGCATGCTCCCGGGTGCCGTTTTTTTAGTTCGTGACTTGGGCCCCAGTGCCAAGTCCGAGACACACTCAGCCACACAGGCCCATTCTGCCCGGCCTGCTCGCCGGAGCAATTAACACCTCCATGCCTGCCTTGGCTAAGTTTACAGCAGAACCCCACTACCTGAATTAGCGGAAGCTCAAGTACCTGTGGTTTTGCAACAAAAGCCGTCACAGC
>NC_022010.1:36966406-36967202 GCF_000317375.1 Microtus ochrogaster
AATGTGACAATCGGATTTTGTCTAAAGCTTATGACAGATTGGCGGAAAGATTGTCAATACAAGAAGGCACGGTTTATACCATAAAAATTATGTCCAAAGATGAGATGTATATATTTATAGGGTATCATGTGATATTTTGATATATGCATATATTATGGAAAGAATGAGATTTGTTTTTGAATGAAAAAGTGGTAATTACTCTATAGAAAGTGTTCATGATCTTTTTTTTGAGAGTATGATTAGAGAAGGGAGGTACAGAATAAAACAATCAACATACTAATCACCTCATCTAGTTTTGGTGTGTGATAAGCACATTTAAATGTAATCTTTCATTTCATCACTTCACTCTTATGGACTATAGAAAAGAAATTTGAATAGATATGACTATAATGTAGACTTGTGGTTGAAAGGCTGGGAGAGGGAAATTGGACATGTTAGCTGCAAAGCAAGAAGTTTCTCATAGGAAAAAAAAAAGGAGTAAGCAGAGTGACCCACTTGCAGTATGCAGATCACCATTCCTAGTAATGCTCATTTAAAATATGCTGAAAGATTAAAGCTTAAATGTTCTCATTAGTTTTGAGATTAGTTTTGAGCAAATTTCTCCTAAACTTTTGTGTCCCAAATAAATTTCTTTCTTCTATGAAAGAAAAGCTATTTTAATTAAATGGAAAAATTATTATACAGTAAGCCAAGATGGAAGCTATTGCTTTATTATATTGTGGGCTCTAGACAGGCTTCTTTTACTTTAATATTTGTTTATTTTAGGGCCAGTATGTGATAGCTCAAGCCTTAAGTC
>NC_022010.1:36967482-36974664 GCF_000317375.1 Microtus ochrogaster
TATTTTATAATAATTTGGTTAGATGTACAAAAATAAATACAACATTCATATCACTTATCATATTGGCATTTATTTGTTTTTCATATGGACACAAAGAATCCCCATGGATTTTTCAAATTTTGTTTTTTTAAATTTGGAGAGAGAGGGAGTGAATAGGTGTTCATGTGTGAGTGCCTGAGTGTAGATAGAAGTCCGAGGGCATCTTTATGGGAACAGGTTCTTTCCTTACCTGCGGATGGGGAGTAGGTCTTAGTCCCCAAGATCTGAGCACTAACACTTCTACTGACTGAGTCATCTCTTTGGCCTTAGACTAGAAATTGTTCCTTCAATAATCCTGCAATAAGGCAGAAGTTAGGGATACTGTGCACATTTAATCAACAGGATAAAGCTGAAGTATAAATAGGTTGAAAGCAGAAGCTGGGTGGAGTATTAAAGAAAGGAGAAGTGGGTGGGAGAGAAAGAGCAGAGAAACATGCCATCAGGAAAATTGCCCCTGGAGTCGTAAACATGGAATTATACTTAAAAGTGTGTGAAGTTTGAGCCTACAGACATGGGCTTAACTTCGCAGACATTAAAACTACACACTCCAAGTTCCCGAGACTCTAAATTGTCATCAGTGTTTAAGATACAGCAAGCCTTCTGGCTCGAGTTTCAGCTCAAGAAACTAATGAGCATTTTACAGGATAATGACTATGAGGCCCAATGAAAAATGCTTCTTATTGTGCAGTGTAAAAAGCTGCATATAAAATTACTTCTGTACTGAAACTTCAGCTCTTTAAATTATGCCTGCTGTAAGCAAAACCTGGAAGGAAATACCAATCGTACAAAAATATAAACCAGGGATGTTAAATTAAGGGAATTCTAATTAATATTTTATTTCTGTTTATTATTCCAGGTAAAATAGTTGGAACTGTGTGGAGATAGTTTGTGAATGGGTACATTTTACAAAATAGGCTTTAAATCTATATGTGCATGGCTTAAGTATGCAAATAAATTGTGTATTAACATCAGTGGTTATTGTGCACACATTTCAGTTTCTAGAAATGTAACAAAATTATGACAGTTTGTAATGGAATAAATAAAAATGCTGCAGATCCCTGGCGGCAGCAGCGGGCCATGTGGTGGCAGTCAGTGAACAAGGGATACCGAGAGCAACCAGTCCCAGAAAGGGACAGTGAAGGAGATCATGCCTCAGGTCTCTGGAGGCGGCTGGTTCCAGGCAGGGAGCCACGTGGTGGGTGAGAGACAGACAGATAGGTATGCCATGCAGAGTGAGGTTGTATATTTATTTAGTGGGTTATGGAGGGAAAGAGAGAAGGGGAGAAGAGCAGAGAGACAGAGAGAAAGACAGAGATAGAGAGAGACGGAGGAGAGACAGAAGCTGCCTCTTTGGGAGGGAGACAGAAAAGGAAGAACTCAGGCTGAAGCTGACACTTGGATTGCTTCAGCAGATAGGGAAGGGGGAGGGAGTGACCATGACCTGTGTCTTAAAGGAACAGGACAGATCTTTACACAGTCATCTTATTTTTTCCTTTCTTGTAACTTTACCTGTAAAAGGAGGTCAAAAAATATGTATAAGGTACCACTGTTCACAGAAGAAGATATATGTAAAGGTATTCATGGGAAAGGGCAGCTTTTCCAGAGGGCTGGGAAATGACTAAGTGTGACTATTGCTAGAAAAAGTAAAATGTGACATATTATTTAAAATAAAGTATAAAATGCAAAGATTAAGTAGCACCTCATAGAAGCCAGATTTTGTTCAAGGAACTCACTTATTAGTCAGTTTTGTTTTAAAAAATAAAATATATCTAAGTATCCAAAAAGTAATTTATAGTCTACCTCACTGTCTTGCTAACCTCAATATTCTCTAAAAGTAGTCAGAAGCAGAATTAGTTGCAATTGCATTTATGCATCCATTTACCTCTGTCTCAAAAAGACAGAAAAATGGAAAGAATGGAAGAAAAAAGGAGGAAGGGAGGGAGGGAAGAAAAAAGGGAGAGAAGGATGAAAGGAGGAAGGAGGGGAGAGTATATACTGTCAGTTGGTATGGCTTAACAAGTGGCATTTTTTCTGCATTATTAAATTAGCTTTTGCTAATCATGAAAAAATACGTATGCCTGTTTGTCTATCTTCTACTTTTGACTTCACAGAAGCTGTAATCAAACATTAAGAAAAATATCTTCTGTGCCAAAAATTATAGAATCCTGAGTTATTGATTAGCAGGGATCATTTTTCAGACCACTTCACTTTCTGAGAAATTGAGGACAGTGAGGACAATGTGCCTGTGAAATTTCACAGCAAGAATCCGGAGAAATGATGCAGAAACATCTTCCTCTACCCCGTTTAGTTCTCCTTATACACAACATCATGGCTTTCCTTTATAGAAACATATAGTTGGCTTAGTAGAAATAATGATAAGCATGTGTTTGAATGTTGAAGTGAGAAATTAAGCCTGTAATTGAGGGATAACAAGATGTCAGCTTTAACCCCTTGGTTTGGATCCAAGTTAATGTGCAGCCTCATGTTGGAGAATGACTTGGGGCTGACACTTTTCTGAGAACAAGTGGGTTTGCTTCTTTATGTGTGCTTCACTCAAGGAAACATACACAAACCACACATTACTGGCTGCCAAGCTAAGGCATGAACTAACCAATATTTAGTAATTAAAATATTGATTAAGTTTCTAACTACTGAGTCAATCAATGGTTCTGGAGGGATCCTGATGGCAGTGAATCCTCATACTTCAGGAAATCAAAATGAAATGGTAAAATTTAGAAAACAGCAATGCATAATACCGGTGTTCTTCATTTAAATATGTCATAGAACAATTATACAAAGTTAAAATGTAATACATAATTTTTTCTTCATGTAAACTTCACCAGGTGTTTTCAGTTTCAGACAACTGAGTCTGGTCTATTTTTGATAATACTGATTAACAGTTGATAGTTTCTATAACAAAGTTATGCCACATACAAAATCAGTCAGTATTTTACAGAAAGTCACAATGACAAATTACTGATCAAAGTGGCCTGTGAACCTTTGTCTGATTTACTGCATCGTAGGCTTCTTGGGAATCCATTCCTTTCATTTCAATGTTCCCTTGGTGTTGCCTTATATCGGGTGCCATCTTCTTGTGGTAACTTCTGCCGCACTCCAAGCTGTGGTGGGTTCATAGATTCCAGGGGAGGGGCATGAGGATTAGAAAAGTTAGGTAGGGGGAACAGAGATAAGAAAGAATAACAGAGACACAGGATAGTATCGGGAGGGCAACTCAGCCAATACTGAATGAGGAATTCTGAGTTCTGAATATGTCCATGTTTAATTTTCCATACAATTTTATACCTCAATACAAAAGGGGGAAGAAGAGAAAAGATTGCTTTAGCATGATACAAAGGACAGCTAGAACAGTTACTTGCTTTACTACTTTAGACTTCAAGTCATTAATTCCTGAGAAAAGCATTTCAGTGTTTAGGCAGTGAACCCACCCTAGACCAAGTATTCTGAAGGCACCCACTCCCTAGGTCAAAAACCACACCTATTTAAAAAGAAGGAGCAGAAGTATGCTTGAATTCTCTGAGCTTTGGTCAAGGTAGAGTGGATCTACCTCTATGGGCTATCTTAAGGTCCAAAACACCAAGTAGTCACACCCTAGAATAGGGTGTGTAGCCAGAGTTGTTGTCAACAACTTTGAACAAGCTAAAACTCTTTGACCTTCAGACAAAACTACTAGGACTAGGTTTACATTTTTGGACTTCCACAGGTTGGCTCCTCATTATGTCCCATGCTATGTGTTGATCTATAGCTAGCTCAACTACACTTTGACCAAGTCACATAACTGTCACAGGGTTAACCCATCCATTGTAAAGTTGCATGACTAATTCTCAGTTGGTAAGAACATACACTCAAGGAAAAACTTATGTGATTGAAATATCCAATTTCCTCTGCTGTAGACTGACATCCTCTATAGACATGGTTATGCAAATTTCATGTGTGTTTTAAGAATATGGATTGTTACTAATGAGTGAGTTTAGATATATGGAATGTTACTGTTGAACACGTCTAGTTTTTGTGAATGTGACCAAAATGGTTTGGAAATTTAAAGAACAAATCTAAAAAATTTCCATGTTTCTGGACTTTATCATAAAGTTTGATTTTACAGGAAGCTAGTAACTGCTATGTATAGTTTCAGCTTGAGGGCTGGAGCCACTTGGCATGCTGATTGTTGACAAAATTCCTAAACAGTTATCAATGAGCTCTATCACAAGCTGCCCTGAGACTGCTCTGGGATACAACCATGTCTTTTTCTATGCACAATGCAATTTCAAACTAAGAATCCAGCCTGATGTGTGGCTCAGGGGTACTCAGTGGTAGAATACTTGCACAGTATGTCTCAGGGGCTCAGAGAAAATAAAAATAAATAAATAAATAAGAAAGGAAGGAACCTCATTGCAGGAGACTTTGTCATGGTTGTGGCACAAATTGGCAAGCTATTTTGTTTCTCATTTGTTTTACAGGTGCAAAATATAATGATTGAATCAGTGGTCTCCAAGATCTGTTAAGTCTGCTGCCATCAAAGGTATAGGTGTTCTCCTTATCAATCATGGTGAACACCACCATAAAAACACAGGAAACTATAACCAAAATTTGAGATGAGCTTTCTATAAGAGTAGTCTTTCTATATTTTTTGTTGATTTTGCTTGTTATTGATTAAATTCAGCACCTCACATTTCTACCTAACATATGTTGAGGTGAAACAATTTGCTAATATTATTATTGAAATACTTGTATATGCATTCCCTCATGTGTCATAGTTTTCCAGTACATAAGCATCCCTTTACTGTGAACCAGTCTAAAAATCTTTATTTTAAAAGTTAGATCTCTGTGGAACTTTTGTAATGTAACAGGAGATTGATGAAATAACGTCAAACATTTTGTGATTTAGTGATGGCACAGCAAGTGGAGATTGCAATTTTATTCTGATTTATTAAAAATGATGTATTCATTCCTTATTTTATGTTGTGAATACTTTGTTGCAGTCTGTGACATAGAACAATTGTGCTAGTATTCTGAGTCTGGGGAAGCAGAAAGAAGCTAAATAAATAAATGACAAAGAAATAAGCTAGGTTTATATTATTCTTTCCTTTTAGCCAGGTGCAAATTTTCCTTTAAAAGCCAAAATTTTCATTACCAATAAATAGTTGAAATGGCCCTGAATTTCATTTGATCGTTATGTTTCAATACATACTAATGCATCATATAAGAATATTCAGTATCTCTTTTTGCTTGGTAATGAATTTGATACAGAAGTTTCCAAGAGAATTAATTCCACCAAGATTCAGTCTTGCTGACTGTCTGCTTTCCTCTTGGTAGAACCATAGTCAAGACATTATAAAAAGTGAGAGATGAATTCACTTGGGCATTTTACTAAAACTAAAATTAGTAGATAACTTGATCAAATATATGGGATTACAGTGTTCTTCCCATTCTGTACCAGAACTTCCTAGCATTGATGGTGTTAGGCTTTTCTATTACAAAATGAGGAATTTATAAAGCATTCTTTCATCATCTTTCATAATCAAACTTGGGGTCATGACCTCCACCCCTAGTTAAGTTTGGATATCCATTCTCAATAAGTCAATAAAAACAATCAAATTAATAGTGTAAAGCAGAAAAAGATTTCTCCAATGTGGCCATACTGAGAAGGGGAACAAAGAGATGAAATTCAATCAACCTGACATAGATAACCTAAGGAGACACATGTTTGTTTCAGTTTGACATTCAGGGTTTTGAAACATGAATTGCTCCCAAAATTTGAGTTTCCCTAGGAATTTCATTCTGGGAAAGGTAAAGGTTCCAGCCAGATGGTAATTTGTCCTTTGGAAAAAGATTTCACAAAGTTGTAACTTGTCAGACCATTTAATAAGATGAGATGGAAGAACAGACAATGATGGGTTAGTGGTCATAGAGACCACATCCTGACTTGTATTGCTGTGATATGCATATCCTTGGCTCTCTACTTAAACTTTGATATCATTTCAGGCTATGATAGATGAATTTGGGAATTCCCAGTATCTCTTTGTTCCTTTTTCCAGTGCGGCCATATTGAATACATCTCTTTTTTTCGGCTTTCATCTTTAAATTTGGCTCTTTTAATTGGCTTGGTGATGATGGGTTTCTGAACATGACTTGGGACACAGGTTGTGACCCTCAGATTCGTTAATACTTGTATGCTACCACTTACACACTACTTTCCTCCTTGTATATGTCCAGTTGCCCTCACTTTCCTACAAGTTTCAAGCCAAAATTTTCTCACATTTTTCTTGGCCTACTAGAGAATACCTGATAACAGATAAAAGAATGACCCTTTGAAGACATGTTTGCATTCTCATGAACACTCAGCAAGCCCTTCAAATGATTTTAGAACATTTTTGTTTTTATTTTTTGTGGGGCTAACATGGAGAACAGCTTCATCATTCATGTTCTCTTTCACCATTGCTAGCATCCTATGCCAGTCTGGGGCATGTGACTCAATGAGCCAATGCTGACATGTTATTGTAGCCAAAGTCTGTACTTTCTTTGGATTTATTTATTTGCTCCCTAATATGCTTTCTTTTAGATTTTCATACAGAATAGCATGCTGTAATTATTTGTCCTGCCTTCTTACATCCCTCTTGCTAAGATAGTTTCTCAGATTTTGAATGTTTTGAGGTTTGTTATTCAGATATTTTATAAAATGTTTGTGTTCCTTTATTGCTTCAATTTCCATTTTCAGGTCTCAAACAGTTTTATTCATTTCCTTCAACTGTTTATCTTTTTTTTTGGCCTTTTTAAAGGGGCTTATTCATTTTCTTCAATTTTTGTTTCTCTTTTCCTCGATTTAAGGGATTTATTCATTTCTTCTTTAAGGACCTCAATCATCCTCATAAAGTGATGGAGGAAGGTCATTGGTTAATTAAATAAAGAAGCTGCTTGCCCTGATAGGTTAAAATATAGGTGGAAGGAGTAAATAGAACAGAATGCTGGGAGGAAGAGGAAGTGAGCTCAGAGGCGCCATCCTCCCCTCTCCCAGGCAGACATACGCGATGAAGCTCCGACCCAGGATGGACGTAGGCTAGAATCTTCCTGGTAAGACCGGTGCTCACAGATTATTAGAGATGGGTTGATCGGGATATCAGAATTAGC
>NC_022010.1:36974764-36985359 GCF_000317375.1 Microtus ochrogaster
GCCGCTCCTATTACTACAATAAAGTTGGTTTTAAGGTCTTTTTCTTGTGTTTCAGCTGTGTTGGAATATTCAGGACTTGCTATAATAGGATAGATAGGCTATGATGGTGACATATTGCCTTGACAGTTGTTGACTGTGTTCTTACACTGGTGTTTAAGAATCTGGGATTGGGAAGATTATAGTGCTAAGTGACAAGTTTGTCTTTGCTGGATGAGTGTTGTTTCTTTTCCATTTCCTCTCTGGTCCTCTGGCCCATGTGGCCCATGGTTTATTTAGCAAGAAGGTCTCTGACTGAGTTGGAGGATGGAATAGGGCAATGAGGAGGGGTGGGAGTTGGGACAAGGTGGGGATACTGAGAGAGTACAGAGGTCCAGGGATGACTGCATACCTGTCTAGCCTCTTGTTGAACAGGGAGCTCTTTGCCCTATTTGGGAGCTGGGGTACAGTGGCAGGAAGGGGGTGGGAATTGGGGATAGGGAGTGAAAGTACTGAACAGTGGGGGAGGTCTATGGCAGGCAGCTTAACTGGACTTCTGGTGACTGGCATGGCCTCTGGTAGAGCAGGGAGTTTCTACCAGAGTTAGGGTCTGGGACATGGCGACACAGAGGGGCTAATGATTGGGGATGGGGTTGGGGGGACCAAAAGAATGTGGGAGGCTCTTGGGCAGGCAAACTACCTGGATTTACAGAGACTATTATGGCCTCTGGTCATTCTACCACTTAAGAATCTCCTGTGATTTACCAATTTGATACTTCCATTGCCTCCTCAATCCTTTGCAACCACCAATGTGTTTTTATCAGGTACATAGTCTGTTTTTTTTTTGTCATATGTTATTTATATGATTAGAATCAGATTAATCTTTTTAGAGTGACTTTTACTTTTTTTGCTCATAAATATGGATGTAAGATTCTCCCAAGGTTAGGCATGGCTTGGTAGGTCAAGACTTTATCTATGAATGCATTCACGAGTGTTCCATAGGTCACTTATTTGTTCACTTTTTATCATTTTGGTAGGGTCCAGTTTTTGGCTATATTAACAGTCCTATAATCTTACACTCATGTAGATCTTTGTGTAGAGGCTTTAAATTAATTAGGTAAGTGTAATTGTATGTAATTGCCGCTAACCTGGAGAGACTCTCATTAACTTTGCAAGATGCTGACTGTCTTCCAAAGTGATTGTACCCCTGCCAACAACAAATAAGAGGTCCCAATGTTTTGTATTTTTACCATAGCTCATATAAGAATGTTTTAGATATTAACAATTCTGAGAGGATTGTCTAATTGTCTGTTTGTTGTTTTGGTTTTCATTTTCCTGAAGACAAATGATTTATGCTTGCTTTTTTTTTGAAATGCTCTTGTTTATTGAGATTCAAGAATTCTGTTTGATGTTCTATGTTTGTCTTTTATCAGATATGAAGTTTCCAAGAAGTAATTTCTTATAATTTGTGGCTTGTGTTTTTTGTACTCATGAAACAGATTTTATTCTTTGAAAATTAAATTTATTCAGTTTTAATCTTGTAAGCTTCATATTCACTTCTTAAAAACCTTTATCAAATCTAGTGTCACCTAGCTTTTCTCCCAGAAAGAGATTTTTGATGTCTTTTACATTTTAGCCTCTCATCTGTGTTGTTACTTTTGTGTGCTATGTGTACCCCGAGTTCTCTCTGTTGAAATGAATTTGTGTCTTTGGAAAAACACTTGACTTTATCTATGCAGGTTTACATTTAGTCCCTTTTTGCTTCCATGGAACTATATATCTACAATCTCACAAGTGCCATGTTTCACGTGTAGGGAGTTTTGAAATTGGCAATGCTTGACTTCAGTTTTCTGTAAGTCCAAAATAACTCACTATTTCCAGTTTGTCTGTTTTTCATGGAATCGACTTCTCAAGACTTAACGTACATACAAATAGTACGCATACTGAGCATTTTACACATAGACACAGACACACACAGACACACAGGCAGAGATACATATACATAGATACACATATATGTACACATATAACAGCAATTAATGAAAAAAAGGTCCATAAGTTTGAACAAGAGCAAGGAAAGGTATCTTGGAAGGTTTTGAAAGAAGAAAGATAATTTTTTAAATGATACAATTTCTATCTCAAAAACAAAACTGATCCCAGAAGTCTCCTTTCATGAGTGTTAGTAAACTTTTAGGCTTGAGCTCAGAGAGTTGGTATTTGAGGGTAGGCATAGACTTTAGTTTGTATTCATGATTTAGGTTACTGATTTTTGTTTAAAATTTCAGAAAAAGAGCAACTTATGTCTCAGCTTCCCAAAGTAAATATGGAAGTGTCAACATATTATCTTTGAGGAGTTTTCTGTATTAAAGTTCAAAACACTCCTTTCAGGAGTCTAGTATTAGCTAGCTCTTTTGAGTCCATGTCTCTTCTGTCCTATCCCTTCCATGTCTCTGTCCCCCTCTCCTTTGTCTAGAGTCACTTGCCAGTTCACATAGTAATTCTTGGTTTTCTATTGTTTGGAAGAGCAACTGCAACATTTGTCGGAGCATTTTATCATGTAGGGGTCTTGATTGGCTTCATTTTCTCTGCAACTTAATTAAAAGTCAGGAAATATGTTGAGTAAGATAGGTAGCAGTTGAGAAGTTTTTGAACATGGCAAGCAGAATCAACAGTTGAAGAAAGTTTTTATTAGGAGTGAGGGACCACTCACATACAGCAGGCACACAAGAAAAGACCCTCAGTAAAGCACAGAGAATCCTAGAAACTGTTTACCCTCTCTTTGTAGGGTCCCCTCCCCTAATTTAGGGCTTATCTGTTGGAAGAAACACAGGGTTGGCCAACAACCATTGTATGAATATGTCCTGATCTGGCCTTAAACTTGTTAAGCCAGTCCATTAGCGGGGGAGTCAACTGGAAGGAGAAAAAATCGAGGCCTCTGCTTTCAGCTCCAAGGCTTTCATCTCATATCAGGAGGGTGAGGAAGAAGCCAGTCTTCTTGGAAGTTCACTATCTTTCTTATGATCCCTTTCCCTATTTATCTGCCCATCAGGGAATCTATAACTTCTCTTCTGTCAATCATAGTTGTGGGAAGAATGAACAACTTACTTCTCTACATTCCTCTGAAACAGATCAACAGTTGCCTCATTAATAATCTGTGGGCTCACTACAGCCAGTATCACCAGATTTAATTTCTTGAACTCATTCTACATGCAAAGCAGCATTATGTTCCTTTTATGTGGTAGCTAATTTCCTCGGTAGATACATCTTCTAAGTTAGATAAGTCTCCAGTTCTCTCATGTCCCTCTTTTTAATTCAAGAGAGTGACTAGTTCACTTGTGTACTGTTCAGATGTGGGAGGCTTGAGACGTTAATTCAGATCTGTGTCGTGCAAGTCTTTTCATTGCCTTTTCATTGCAAGTGTATTTATACGACTCTCTTCATGCCTTCTAAATATATGGGCGATTATTTGCCACCTTTAATCTGAACGTCTTTCATGTGCTTTCTCTTTCATAACTTAAAGACTGTAATATGATGACTCCTTTGTAACTGAATAGTGTCTCATGTTCTACATGGAATTAAAATGTCAAGAGACATGATGAGCAATGACCCAGGTGTTCTAAGCAGCTGTGTAACTTAAACAAGTTGTGTTCTTGTATTACCAACCACTTTCTGGATACTATCTCGAGTGCTGTGTTTGCATTGAGCTCATTGCCCTCGCCCAGAGCAACCTGTAATACACACTGCTAGAAAAGCAGTTTTACAATGGAGGAGCTGAGGTTTAGAGCATTTGCTAACCTCCTTAGATACAAAGCTGCTTGTCAGAGGGGTAAACTAGGCTTTCTAGAATTAGAGTCCCTGCTTCTCTCTGTGTGGTGCTTCCACACGGCTATTTATGTGGAGCAATTAGTTGTTCAATAGGCTTGTGTTAAAACCTGCTGCGTGGACATCGTGTTGAGTTCTGGGAACATAGTACATCTGCCTCTGTTTCAGAATTCATCATCTTGAATCCAGAAGCTTGATGTTTAGTGGTCATGTCTATGGGCAGTGGCCACAGAGCAGCAAAAGCAGCAGCAGTAGCAGCGTCAGGGGCAGCACTTGGGAGCTCTCCTTTTGGTCCGCTTTGAGGGCACTATTTAATATTAAGCCATCTTCTGACCTTTAATTTGTTTATCTAGTAAATGAAAGGGCCTGGAAGAGATGATATCTAAAGCATCTGTGCTTTAATATCCTAGACCAGTGGTCCCCAACCTTACTAATGCTGTGACCATTTAATACACTTCCAGTTCCTCGTGTTGTGATGACCCCAACCATAAAACTATTTCATTGCTATTTCTTAACTGTAATTTTGTTACTGTTATGAATCATAATGTAAAGATCTGTGATGAACTTAGGTGATTTCTGTGAAAGGGTCCTTTAACACCCCCTGCCCACCAAGCTTTCTTGACCCACAGGTGGAGAATCTCTGTCCTAAATGGTAGGTAGCCTCTGGTCACAATCCTGGAAACTGTGGACTGGAGGGGAGGTGACCTGGAAGGTAGATACCGACAGATGTCTGCAATCGTGTCTGGGGTCTGTTTGTATAACAGGGAGTGCCTCGTTTCCATCTTGCTCCTGATTTCTGCAGGCAGCTGAGGAGATTAGACCGTGGCCCAGCAAGCTAGAGTCTGCCTTGAGAAAATTTATAAGGCTTTTATATTTATTTAGAGAGCAGGAAGAGGAAGCCTAGCACAGCTCCCTGCTGCATGAGGCAGTGACAGAAGAATTTAAAAGGGCTGTTTCATTAATTTTGGAGGGAATTTATTGCTGACAAAAGACTACATTATTGATGGCTGGAAGGCAGCGCTAGCCTAGTCTCTGGGGAGACGCGTGGGAGATCTGCCCCCCTGCTCCTGCCTGCAGCCTCCTTGGCTCAGTAGCCAGGGAAGCCCTTCCCAGGGGAGGACCAAGGAGTTCTGGCGCAGTTCCTGCAGGCTGCCAGCCTTAGAAGGCACAGGCTCTGTCTCACTCTGCTGCTGCAGGCTGAGGAAGGACAATTAGAGGTCGCCTGCTCCGGCCTGCACACCGCACGGAGAGATCTTTTAAAATGACAGTAAGCAAGCGGTTTACCCACCGCCATAGGGATCAGACCCAGTAGGTGGCTTCATCGTGTGTCTCCTCTCAGTGTTCCTAAATAGCATTAAAACTTCCCAATCAGCAGGCAGGGTGTGCGTGGGCAGCATTCTATGTGTTCTTTGCCCAAGCACTAAACTTTGGTTCTTAAATAATGACAATGGCACGTGTTTTTACAGTCGTCAAAGCCCCGTGAAATAGAACTGGTCTCTCACGTGTCCCTTTGGTATTGGAGAAGTAGAAAGGACCTTTGAGCATTAAGTGGTTTTCAGCTGCTAGCAAAGGGCTAGGCTCTGAAATTGATTCTATGCATGTTATGGTCTTTGGTGGTAAACCAATTTTGTGAAGTTGACATCTAATGCTTTCATAGCAGCCCAGCACAGTTGAGGGGGCGTATTTGGGGTTTCAGAGGACGGAAGTAGCCAGGATGCTTCTCTCTCTGTTCACCTGTGATTTTATGACTATTTTTCAGACTTTGCAGAGTTATTTAAGGCTGATGGAATAAGTTTCTGTTAAAATGACTCCTGCTAGGTATGGGGTATGGAGTGTGGCTGAGCCCAGAAAAGAAGCAATGTTGTAAATCAGGTAACTAACACCAAGGCTAAGATTTATCCTCCCTGATATCTCTAATATGTAAGTCTCTGTATCGTACCAAGAGGCAGTTTGAGGATTATTTCTATGCATGCTATATGTGTACATGCATTTATAAAGTGCATTAGTATTTTGCAAGATATACATTTGAATTATACACACATATGTATACATACTCACATATGCTTTTTCTATCTGTTTAGTTTTCTAGTACCAAACCATGGGGAATAAAGATCTATTTAGAGTGTGGTAAACATAAACAAGACTGTACATTTTCTAGAAACACCCTACAGTAAGAGCTTTAATCAGATAAGTTAGGACAACCATCACAAATAGGCTTTATTTAGAGCATAGTCGGGCCTTCTCTTTCCATATAAAGATTTGACTCAGGCTGATTTTGAGATTGGATACAATTATACTTAAGAGACAGAAGGTCAGAAAATGGAGAGACATATCAGTGCTCAGAAATCCCAGGTGTTTGAAGAAAAGTAGCCTGGATAAAATTGTACATTGGGTAAAACTCTGCCTAAATTTCCTAAAGTTCTTTACTATGGGCATACTCAGATGACCTGTGTGTCATGGAGGGAACACTTCACTGAAGCCAAAGGCATGGGTTTTATTTCTGCAGTTGGCTTGCTTAAGAAGTGCTCAAGGGAATTTGATGTAGCTTTTCAAATACTGAAGAATATGGAATTTGTCAGCATCTGACTTTTGGATAGCAGTTATTGCAAGCATTTTTCCCAATATAGGCTTATTGGATTACTGCTGTCTGGGGTGGGGCAGAAGCACAGGGCTTTGACAGGAATTCACACAGTTGGTCAGTTGGTAAACTATTTTTTTCTATGAAGGGGAAAAGGTACTCACAAACCCTTTTGATGGTTTTCTTCTTTGTTCTTCTCTTCTTTTTTTCTCTCTCCTTATTCTCTCTTCCTCATCTCATGTTGTTTTATAGCTTTTATACCCCAACAGAATCTTCTAGGCAGTACAAGAGTCAGAACAGCTACCTTCCATTTCTCAAGTGAATGATTATAGGTAAAAACATGTTTTTCATCTCCCTCTCGTGATTAAACACTATGTATTACAGGTGAAAACAAATTATTCCAAGACCCCACGTACATTCATATCCAAGCAACTTGTTATAGATTAGCCATGTGGCAAGGAAGGTGTTCTTGTCAAGTCTTATACTGGCAGGCTACATTTTGCAGTTACAAAGAAAGGGTCAATTACTTTATTGCTTACCTTGAAAGATAATCTTGTAAGGAATCTTAAAGGAATCACAAACCTAAACTTTTATATATGAAAAAGAATCAGTCAGCCCTACTTTAAATCTTTAGGGTACATATCTATTCATTAATAGTTTTTACATCAGGAGATTGAGGACAGAAATGGGTATAAGGAATTAATCATCAGCTTTGGTCATCAACCAATCCTAGCAAAGAGAGTATGTCAGCCAGTAATAATATGGATGCTTTGTTTTTGTTAGCTGACCTTGAAGAGTTCCTCATTCAATTCTGTCTTTCTAAAACTTTAGATTGTCTTCTTGGGTTTTTCACCCCAATGTTATTTTTTTAAAAACCTATGAGTCTAACTTTTTTATTTTCAAAGCTTTGGTTCAGCTGTGATGCGCCCCGAGACCTGTGAACACATCTCCCAACATTAAGGTTAAATGAATTTAAACTAGCTGGGCTACTGGGACTCAGTTGTTAGCTATTAATCTGAGTTACAGTCCACACAGCTGCCTAGGTGTGACTCACAGACCCTGACTGTGAAACATATCATTGTATTTATTTTTATCCATCAAAACTGTATATAAGCTTTCATTATTATTACCAAATTAGACAGTGTATCTTAGGGAGGGCTCGCTTCTTGACAATCCACAGGTAAAAATGCCCAGTTGAACAGGATGCTTCCAAGAGATAAACATTATATTACAGGCAGTGGAGATCCCCCCCCCCATCTACTCACGCCATGCTAGATGCCAGAGAAAGAGAGCTGCAGGAAATATGTAAAGGCACAGCAGAAGCAAAAGATGTTCCAAGATCTGCAGTCCTGTGGCCTTGCCTAAATGAGACTGATCCATCAGAGGATTCCCGTCTCCTGGGCTGACCCCTGGAATTTCAATTGCAACTGGCTGCACCTCTGGCAGGGCCAATGACATTCAAATGAGTATTTAGCAAATACTCATTGATTGTTTATTATGGGCTAAGCATTATCAAGAGAATATTGTGGTGACTAAGGATCGCTAAGAAACACAAGCACTTCAAAAGGCAACCAAAGTCTTGTCAGCTACACTCCTGCCCCTTCTCTAACTCTTTCTCAAGTAGAAGAAGGTCTCATGGAGTCTAGGCTGGCCTCCACTTCCAAGTGTTGACCCTCTTGTATAAACCGGTATATGCTCAGTTTGTTTAATCCTAGGGATGGCCCTCAGATCCTTCCTCATGCTAGCCTAGCAATCTACCAGCTGAGCAATCTCCTTAGTCCTTGTTACATATTTTTATGCTGTGCTATAAGGAATTCCTTTTCTTGACATTCAAAGACTGTCAACTCATTCAAAATAGACCACTAGATGGCAAGTCTACTTAGACTCAGGAGACTAGGTGACTGACAATATTACAGCAGCAGGAGGTCCAGAGTCATGACATTGCAGGGAACAGGCAGTAAAGGATAAAATATGAGTCATGCAGGAAACCAATATGCTCAAATGGTAGGTTCCGGCCACTGTCTTTTAATGTGTGACTATATGTCACCTACTTTGAACTATTTATGAGTTAGTTGAAATGGAGATGACAGGGTCTAGCTTCAGCTCTCTAGAACTGAGGCCTAAGAGCAGAGTTACATATCTGCTTGGTGATGAATAATGAACAGTCAAATTAATGTGTTCAAATGTTTCAAAACCCCTGATAATGTATCTACACACACTTAGACAATTGCAAACAAAACAACTGCAGTGTCAATTTACACAATACAACTTCTATATACCCAAGAAGACATTTAGCAAATCTTTATGTTAAAATTCTGAAAAACATACCTATTATATTCAACATGGCATCTGTATAGTATAGTTTCTCTTTTCACAAAGCAAATGAATATTGTTTGGAGTCCTAGATAATACACACACTAATTTATGGCTTGTAATGAGCATCTACCAGAACTCAATTTATTGACCTCTATTTTCCCACTTTTTTTTAAAGGATTAGTAGCCTGGACTCTATGAAGAGGTAAGGAAACATCTCAAAAGTACAGAACACTAGGACGTAGAAAAATACTACCATAACCATCTTCTGAATACATAACCATGCTTGCTGAAACGCAAGGCAGATTTTTATTGTGTGTTGGCTATAATGATAATGAAAAATATTTAATGGTGCTTAGAAGAAAATATTGAAAACAAGCAATTAAGTTTGGAATTTGACTCATTACCAATACACTTCAATACATAGATCCGCACACATAGTGAAGGGACAAATCGATAAAAATGTCATTGTTTATCAGTTTCCTTTGGTAAGTTTTGAAGGGCTTGTCTCTCCTCTGCCTCCTCAAGCCACTTTCGTGTTCTTTCACTAGGTGGTGCTGTAAACACAACTTCTCTTCCTGAGGGACTGGCCAGAAGGTTGGGTCTGATTTGGAATAACTGGAAATTTATCCCATCTTCACTATTCTGCGATTTCTGGCTGTTAACTTAGTGATGACTTCCTGATAAGTCATTATTGACTATGAGGATATATACAGGGTTTGATCAGAGGAAATTGTGATATTGCTGTCAGAACAGGAGGGAAATCCTTTCTATAGATACCTGCAATCCTGAAGTGACTCTCCAGTTATGATGATCAAGAACACAGTGCTGGGGCTAAATAGGAGAATCACAAAATCTTACTATGTTACATTAATTATTATTGAAGATAGCTTCCTTTTGGTTTTCTTTTCTTCTTTTATTGTTACTTCGAATTTTATAACTTATAAAGTTTATGAAATCTATAGGAACGAATCATCTAGATTCACAAGGTTTTGGATTAATGTGGTTCCTTGGAAATTTATGCTTAGTCATAATTAAATTTTCAATAGATTATTTGTATATGTCTGAATCTCAGATAGTTTAATTTAATTATCTTACAGAAAATTTTAAACACTCTTTTACTTTAATTATTTGTAAGAAACAACCAGTAAGTATAACATATGATAGAATTGCAGTAAAGTCAGAATTAATGAGATTTGTATATTACAAATGCTTTGTTCTCTACCTTCCTATTTTTAATTTTATCTATATATTTCTTTTTTTAATTTTTTATCTATATATTTCTATTTCTATTACCAATCTTGAAACTGTTATATTTGGATTGAGGATCTTTTCAGTTTTTTATAGTATCTGGCATTAGAGTTAACTGTTTTAATTCTACTGTTGTGTGAAAATTATTTTAGCTCCAGCATGCCTTTTGCTGTGTGCTGTGTGGCTTTGTACTCAGCAGCACAGAACTTGACTTTAATAATTGGGTTATACAGAAAGACAAACATGGTATGTACTTGCTCATCAATGGATATTAGCAGCAATGTAAAGGATAGCCATGCTATATTCTACAGACCCAGAGTGATTAGGTAACAAGGAGCCCCCACAGAGGGATGCATGGATCTCCCTTGGAAGAGGAAATATCTTGGGTGAACTCGGTGTAGGTGGGAATGGGAACTTGAGGGATCGGGGTAGGGGGTGGGTAGAGGGGAGAGGACTGAAAGAGACGATTGGAAAAGGGTAGCATTTTGGAGTCAGGTAGAAACCTGATGCAAAGGAAACTCCTACAAATCTACAAGGATGACCCCAGCTAAGACTCCTAAAAATAGAGGATATGGTCCTCTCTTGTGATCAGATTAGTGACTTTCCCAGTTGTCATCAGAGAGCCTTCATCCAAACATGGAAACAGATGCAGAGA
>NC_022010.1:36985464-37014044 GCF_000317375.1 Microtus ochrogaster
CAACCTGACCTGGTTCGTAGGAACTCAGAGTCTGAACCAAAAACCACAGTAAGCCTGTGTGGGACTGACCTAGGACCTCTACATATCTGTGACAGTTTTGTAGCTTGTTCTATTTTGGGGACTCCAAACAATGGGAGTAGGGACTGTCCTTAATGTTTTCACTGGCTCTTGGGAAACTATTGCTCATACTGGGTTGCCTTTCCCAGCCTTAATACAAGCGGAAATGGTTAGTCTTACTGCAACTTGATATTCCATGCCCTGTTGACACCCATGGAGGCCTGGCCCTTTCTGAACAGAAACATAAGAGGAGTGGATTGAGTGGGGAGGGGCAAGGTGGACAGGGGGAATGGCAGGAAAGGAGAGAGGAGAATATGTAGGTGGAATATAAAATAAATTAAAAGAAAGAAGGAAGGAAGAAAGGAAGGAAGGAAGGAAGAAAGAAAGAAAGAAAGGAAGAAAGAGAAAAAGAAATAAATAAAAAGAAGTAATGAAGGAAAATAGACTGAGCAAGCCATGAGGAGCACGCCACTAAGCAATACCTCTACATGGCCTTTGTATCAACTCCAACTTCCAACTTCCAGGTTCCAGTCCTGCTAGACTCCTGTCCTGACTTCCTTCAATGATGAACAGTGATATGAAAGTATAAGGAAATAATACCCTTTTTTTCTAAAAAATAAATAAAATAAAAATATTTTTTTTTAAAAAAGGCCTAGGTTATGGCCAGGCAGTGGTGGCATATGTCTTTAATTGAAGCACGTGGGAGACAGAGAAAGGCAGATCTCTGTGAGTTCAAAGCCAGCCTTGTGTACAGAGCAAGTTTTAGGACAGCCAGGGTTACACAGAGAAATCCTGTCTGGGAAAACAATCAAACAAACAAAAATATAAACAGAGAAGAAATAAAAAGAATTTAATGGATTGCCCTTCTCTCTCCCCATCAACTTCTTCTTCATCACCATCAATTATTTGCTCACGGTTCTTATCACAGAATGATTAAAACCTTTGGAATGTCTCATGTGATAAGAATTTCCCTAATGACGTTACCATTATTCTAGGTATTATTCTAGTGAGTTAATTCTCGGAGGTTGCTGCAGAGGTCCAAGATAGAAGCTGATTGACAGAAAAATCACTCACTTTGTTAAAGAATTAGGGTTTTAGCCCTATCTCCAGCCTCCAGGAATGGGAGAGGAGCTGGAGAGTAGACTGATTGGCCAGTGCTGTCGGTGAAGTACACTGTCCAGTCAGTTCTGAAGGAGGGAGGCTGAGGGATCATCCTGACTGTCCAACCCTCATGTGTAGAGAGGATGGCTTCTCCAGACACGGACTGAAATCTCCATATTCACAGCTACCTCAGGATTCTACTTTGCACCTCTTCCATTTGGCTTTTCCCAAATTCAAACATTTTTTTTATACAGTTGTAAATATTGTATTAGTTCTTGAGTTCACTGATCATTCTTGTAAGTAACTGAGTCTGAACTTGGGGGTAATTTCTAGTTAGATGGGAAGAAGTGTGGATAGTCTGTAGAAGCCATGCTGTCTCTCTGAGGTGCTGCAGTCTTGAAGGGCTAAGACAGAGAAGAACTATTCTAAGGTTGAGTCATTAGCATCGGAACAAAACTGAATTGGTAGACACTGGGATGGAATAAAGAACTGGATAGTGTTGGAAAAATTAAACATTGTGCTTCCAATTTTCTCAGTATGGGTGGAAAGTTTAAAACCCAGACATGGCAAGTAGGGGAGCAGCAAAAATCAGGCTGCCAACTGGACCAAGGATCATAAAAC
Organism: Microtus ochrogaster; assembly: GCF_000317375.1. Lineage (NCBI taxonomy): Eukaryota > Metazoa > Chordata > Mammalia > Rodentia > Cricetidae > Microtus > Microtus ochrogaster. The sequence goes on from NC_022010.1 coordinate 36,987,244, forward strand.
TAGCAACACAGTGAACAGATTACTTGATCCTAAATTCAATAATGTTTTCATTCTATCAAGCTGCCCTTATACTACATGCTCACTTACATGTCATTATCCTTAAATTACACATTTATTCACATGTATTTTTAAAGATATAATTATACCATTTCCCTCCTTCCCTTTCTTTCCTCAAACCATCTGTCTCCATGTTCCCATCTTTCCCCCAAATTTCCCTTTCAAAATCATTATCTCTTTTTACTGTAACTGATAATGTTACATATATGTATAAATGCATAAATATGTAAATATAACTTATTGAGTCCATATAATATTACTTTTATGTAATATTAAATGTATGACCATTTTATATTGAATAACCAATTGGAGGACAAGGGGTAAGAGCCCTTGAGATATTTCCTTTCCATGCAAGAAAGTCTTTGGCATTATCCTTGTTCAGGTCTTGTTTAAGCAGCCATATTATTGATGTGTGATGGGAGTACTCTTTACTTCATAGCTCCAGGGTATGGTCACACATCCTTGAAATCTTCAATGATGGACACCGAAGAGGTTCCTTATGGAGTTTGCTAGCTATTTGGGTGAGAAACAGCTCACTTGGGTGAGCTATTTGGGTGGACTGCTTGGTGTTATGTTGTATGAACTGGACATACAGGACCCACAGAAAAATGACTGCTGGAATTTGCTTAAAGGTGAGATGGATCCTGCTTCATGAAAGAGTCTGCGAGACATTCTACAGGACACAAAAGAAAGTGACTGACAAAACTGTCTTTGAAATATCCTGCTTCATGGAAAAGTCTGCCAGATACTATGGTCCTGTAGGCTGAAAATTGGGTGCCCCAATGTTACAGAAGAACTTTGGGTAACTCTCTAGGCAGAGAGATGTCTCTGTCAATTCTAGAATTTTGGAAGTTCCTTACAATGCACTTCCTGTTTACTTAGATAATATTATATCCTTCTTGGGTCTTTGATGGATTGAAGAATAGATAGTTACAGTTTTCCTCTGTTGTGATAAGAGATAAAGAAGATATAAATATTGTAACTAAAATTTTTGCTTGATATCTGTTTTGTTGTATGTAATCTTACTATGTCAAAGTTAAAACCTTCCTTTTTATTTAGACAGAAAAGAAGGTGATTTGTGATTCCTCTCTGTATGCTATGAATGTGTTTTATTGTCATTGGTTAATAAAGAGGCTGCTTTCAGGGAATGGCTTAACAGAGTAAAGCCAGGCAGGAATTCCAAGAAGAGATAGAGGAGAAAGTGGTCAGAGTCAGTGAAAAGTTATGTAGCCCACCACAGGAGATAGACACTGGACACCAGATGGAACCTTACTGGTAGGTCACAACCACATGGCAGTACACAGATTAATAGAAATGCATTAATTTAAGATATAAGAATGATCTAAGAATATGCCCAAGCTATTGGTAAAGCAGTGTTGTAATTAATAGTTTCTGTGTGATTATTTTGTGTCTGCGCAGCCAGACACAAACAGCTTCCTCCAAATGAGTTGATCACACTGTACCCACAAACAATAAGCAGAGAGTGAGGAATGCTTATGTCCAGCTCACATTCTTCTTTTTAAACTGTCAGGATGGTAGCCTGGGGAGTGGTGCCACCAAAAGTAGTAGGTCTTCCAACATCAGTCAAACTGCTCAGGATAATCTCCTCAGATGGAACTACTTTCATGTTGCTCCAAAACACAGACTCTTGGAAGAGAAAATCTTTAGGACGTCTGGGAAAGTTTTAACGAGTATACTTCAACCGTGCTAGGAAATGCCTGTATTTACAGAGCACTGAGAAGCTCTCATAATCATGCAGCATGCTCGAATCATCAGAGGCTCTCCTGAGACTGCCAAAGAGATTAGCAATGGGAATATCATCTCGAAGGGGACTAAGTCAAGGTAAATGGTTGACAACACTGGTCTGCATTTCAATGGGACTTAGGTATGCAGTTTTACCTGCCCTAGTTAGCTGTGGACACCACAAGCTTAGATGATCCATTGACTATGATAAGTGAGGAAATTGAGGGTTGCAGATTTGTCAAATAATCTGCCTAGGGCGAAGAACTATGAGTAATATGGAACAATGTTAGGATGGATATGAACTTTGACTTCTGTATCAAGTCCACCTCAGGATGACTGAAGGAGACACTGAACTATGGTCAGTGTTTTAAATACTGAGGAACTATGGTCAGTGTTTTAAATACTGAGAGTAAACTGCTCACTGTACCCTGCATGGTAGACACTCTCCAGATGAATAATATGTGGTCTTGATTTTTCCAAAGGTTTCTTATGTAGACTGGGAAGTAAGCACACAAAATAATGATGTCACACTGTGCGGTAATTCTGTAGCAGAGGTGGTGTACAAGCCTGGGATGGTAGTGCTGTTTCCATCCAGATTCAAGACATCAGGAGCTCTCACTTGAACAATGACTCCCTTTTTCCTCCCTCTTCCTGCCTCCCCTTTCCTCCTTAACTCCCTTCTCTCTTGCCTGTCTGCCTCCCACTCTCTCCCTCTTTTACTCCTTGTTTCCCTTCCTCCCTTTCCAGAATTTTCTTGTTCTATAGTGTCCATTATCTTCAAGAAAGTTGGACTTATCTTTTAACATGTAAATTGTATCATTTTATCCTTCTATGTAAAATTCTCAGTAGCAGTTCCATAGAGCCAGACTCAATCCTTTATCCAGGGTCTTAACTACCCACAAGTGTGGTCTCTGCCTAATCCAGCTGCCTTTTTAGCCCTTTTGACTCAGCTTATAATGCCAGCTCATTTTATTTTAGGACTTCTGTACCAGGGAACACTTTGGACCAAAAACTGTTCTAATGCTAGGTCATTCCTGGGATACTCTGAGCTTATATTTTTTTTTTATACAACTTCTTTCTCTCTAGGTTCTTTTCCTCTTGTTTATTACTTGTCTCACTCAGGTCACATTATAGTTCAAATGCTCACTTTTCAGAGAACTCTTCCCCATGGCCTTAGCTAAGGTACCTCATCTATCTGATTGTCATCCTCTATCCCGTCATTTGACTAGACCTTGCTTAGGCCATTTGCTCTTTATTCTTAAATACCTATCTCTTCAACTTCCTTACTGCTCCTTATATGAAAATCTGAGCTCCATAAAGTACAAGGATGGTGACATCTCCTCCTGTTGACAGTTACATTCATAGTGCCTAGCTATGTCTTTCCAGTGCGCAGTGACCTCTTGATGTTTGCAGAGAGGGTTGGTTTTAAGTTTCAATGATAAATTATAATCACAGTATTTTGCTGGTATGTGAATGATTCAGTTGGTTTATATATTGGCTGCTAAAGTTTTAAAGGTGTTGCTAATTTCACAAGGCACACAGTTTAGAGACAGGAAGCACAAAGTACCCATATTATTACTGGGTTGTGCTCCCCATATTCCCAACTTCCCATCTCCATTTTTTATTCCATTTTTTCCTCCTTTAGGCTGTTCAGTGACATCTAGAAATGATTTTTATATACAGCTTTCTGTGCAGATGCCATTGTCACAATTATTGAGAGCCTACACTCTGCAATTGTACCCACCAGTCACCTAAGTTAAAGCTAAACGGAGGATTGAGGCTATTATTCATGCTCATCAAGTGAAATTAAGTGCGCTACTGTTAGCCAACTCTCTTTCTCTCCCAGCTTTGTTTTGGTTATAGGGACAATTTGAACAGAGCTTTGAGAGAGCCCAAGGTACCTCAGTGGAACAACCAGCTGTTCTTCCATTTTCTCTCTTCTGCCATCTGTGACTTGGACAGAAGCTGTTCCTAGGTGTATGGAGAGAAGGTGAAGATGATGTGAATGTCCTTACTGAGCCAGGCTTTCCTGTGCTTCTGACCTTGTGTTAATGGTGTCAGACACTTTTATTATTTTAGAAAAGTACTGCTGTGTTTGCTCCTAAGCCCACTAGTCTGAAAAAGTAGGCCATCCTCTCTCTCTTTTTTTTTTTTACAGAGAATGCATTATGTTATCTCAATTTATTTCAAACACCACTTAAGAAATACTTATTATTATCAAAATTCCACTTTTGTGATGCAGAGATTAGTAATTGAATTGAGAAAAGATATACAGGTCAAGTGTGTGTGTTGTGTAAAATATGATAACATTTTAAGTTAGGTTCTGTAAGGAACTTAGGGAGACTAAGATCTCAATAGGGTTTTGGTGACGTGATGAAAATAGGTTACCAAACTGCAAATCTATTCAAGACACATATTCAAAAACTTCAATGATCAAAGCTTTTCAAAGGGATAGACATGGATTAGAAAATCCATTTTATCTTAAGGATTAGAAAATCCAGTGCATGCCTGGGAAGTCCTATAAGTCAGTTTGGCTTCAATATGTGCAATAAATGTAGGATTATTTAAAAAGATACTGGAAAAAAATAGAAAAGGACATATTGTAGAACTCTTCCAAAGCCCTGAACATAATGATCACCTAGGCAACGGGGAATAAAAGGGTTCAGGTATGTTCTCTAGGTTTTTTGGTCAATGTGAAACAAACTAGGGTCATCTTGAAAAAAACCTCAATGGAGAAAATGCCTCCATCAAACTGGCTCATGAGCATAATTATTTTTTCCCAGATAGGACATTTTCATTTAATTTACATTTATATGTATATTTATACACAGACTTATAAGTATTAGAGACATTTTTGAATGGTTAATAATCTGATTCCTTGACTTTTTCAGACAGCCCTACTGTTATTTTACCCTCCTTTCCTTTTTTGTATTAACTTTGCTACTGCCTCCATAGTTGGTAACCCCCCAGCTTTCTTGATTAATAATTATGTGGGGGATCCAGTTCACTGTGGGTAGTGCCACCCCTGAGTATGTAGTCTTGGGAGATATACAAATGGTAGCTGAGTGAAAGCCTGGAGAACAAACCCGTAGACAGTGTTTCTCCATAAAGCCTTTCCTCTCCAGCTTACTTTTATCTTTGTCTTTATCACAGCAACAGAAAGCAAACTAGGACAACCTGTTAGAGCCCATCTTTGTTCTAAATTGATTAATTCAGTCAGGACATCCTGAAAATGGAGCAGGAAGAGAAGATGCAGTGAAAGATCCCAGGATGTTTTCCCCAGGCAATAGCATGGGACTAGACTAGGTATACAGCTGGACCCACAGCTTTCTGGAACCCATGAATTAGGTTTCTTGATGTATAGTATTTATAGTGAGAGGAAAACATGGTAATATCCATAAGGAAAAAGGAAAATTGATGAGGATGCACAAACCAAAGACACCTGGTTTCTTGCTGATACCTCCTCTGTCCTGAGACTCTTTGAGAAGACAGTTACTATAGGATTTTCTCGGTTTTGCTTTTGTGATATTCAGCTTGAACCTCAATATCTGTCTCTGGGTTTTTAATATTCATGCTACACAGCTCACAGAGTCTTTAACACTGTAACTATGTTCAAATATAGAAGGAAAGTTTTTTGACATTCAGTGGAATTCATTGTTCTAGCTGTTTGATGGGTCCCAGTGTTACAGAAGCTCACTATGGTCAAAAATAAAAAGTGTGTAGGCTTTAAAATTATAGACCTGTGTGTATGGAGTTGGACCTTCTGTCCAGACAATTATGATGTGACTGTGAGAAAATGAGGGAAAAATCTGTATATCAATCAAAGGTGTTGAGGAGAGTTGGCTGCTGTGTTTCATAGCTTATTACTATAAGCTAGGGGCTATAGCTTAAAGCACAAGCTATATACTGGCTAGGGGCAGTGAGGGAGCAAAGGAAGGATAGACACTCAGACACACATATAATGAGCCTGGGATCAGGTGGAGTTCTCTAACCAATAGACAGCGCAGTAACTCAGAATTTTAGTGTGTTTATTAGGTATGGCACAGGGGTAAGGATTAGCCAGTCTCAATAGGAGGTCTCTGTAGGCAGAGTCTGCCAACATCTAGAAAAGGAAGCTGTAGTTGCTAGTCTTTGCATACATGGATCAATCGCTCATAAACAAAACGGTGAGGGAAGTTTTACCATCAGTCTAGAACTTGGCCCGTATGACTAACAACTTTGTCAATTCACAATGAGCCAATTGGTCTCAGACCCCTCAACAGGCTGTGCTCAAGTCAAAATACACTCTCATTTAGGGCTTGCTTCGTTCCCTAGAGTGGCTACTTTGTCATCCTCATTGAGTCTGCTATTCCCTTTACCATCCTTGGTCAGGACTGAAGACTTTTAGTAGTGGTATTATTTCTGTTGTTATTTCATGTGTGTTGATATGTTTTCCTGAGTCTTGCCCAGAAAGGATCAAACTTGTCTCCTCTGAGCAGCTTTAATGATTAAACAAGTCCTACCAAAATTCTGCCATGTCGAAAAGCATTACCTGATCCATGTACCTAGAAAAAACCAAAGTTAATGAAAAGTCGTCTAATGATTTAAAAGAACATTCACCAATATGCTGAAATAGTATATCATAGTTCCTATTGTTGGAACTGGAGGAGAATATATGTGCCAACTGGGTTGAAATGTAATACAAAGGGTGTAGTTTGCTCCCACCGTATATGAAAGCCAGGCTTCTAACCTAAGATTAAACCTCCAGTATAGAGTGTTTCTACTCCTCCTTCATGATGATTCCTGGGCCTGAGGGGAAGAGAGCGTGATATGATATCTCATTTACAAAATTGCAGCATGGGTGGTCAAGGAACTTAGGAAATCCAATTCTTAGCTGAGAAGCTACTAGTAACTGATAGCTGTTGGGGGAAGGAGAGTGAGTTTTTATTGAGTATGGCCGCTGATTGGTTGCCTGCATTCCAGTGGAAGAATCTACCTACACCCATGCACATACAGGCATCAGTCTGTGAGCTCAGTGAGTTTTAACAAAGAGTTGAACAAGCAAGGTGGTGGTGGATATAGAGGAGTTGTGGGGGAAGGAACGCTCAAAGGACCCCTTTATAAACTGCCATAGATTGCTTGAGAAATTTGAAATATTCACATCTTTAGTCACAGAAAAGCCAATGGAGCATCTTAATTTGTTCATGTTTTAAATTTGCCTTTTGCCAGGTAGAAAAGCTGTTTAAGTGTGGTGGTTTAACATCTCCAGGTGGGTCAAGAGCTTACACACTGTCAGGTCAATAAACAATAACTATTTTATTGAAAGTCAAACAATTAGCATTTGCTTAACATTCTCCTGCCTCATTAAGCAAAAACAAAGTGAATGTTCGGGAAGCTTAGTGTTGCTGGGTCCTAACATCTTCCTCTGGGGAAGAGGGGAGAAGGTGCAGTGTCAAAGTCTCAGACATTGGGGGTCAAGGAGAAGGCAAGAAGGCATACAGAAGACTTATTTATTTAACAATGAAGGAAAACTTATATATTCTCCTCAGCATCCAAGCATTCTGATCAATTAAGATCATGTGGTCGACCCTCATTGGCTAGGTTCAATCAAGACTTCTGACAGTGCCAGGCAGACTCCAAGTTGGTTCCTCTAAGCCTGGTATGTCTTAACTTCCCATAGTTTGGCTAAAAACATTTTTTTCCAGAGTTTGTGCAAAGCATGAATATAAAATATGTTAAAGAGAGGTAGTGACAGCGATTTCAATGCTATGCTTTGCAAAGAGTATGTTACACTGTTGAGCAAAACCAAGAGTGAAAGACAATTAGACATCTCTATTAGATGCCCATTTTGTTATTTTATGAAATAAAATCAAAAGACGTGGCGGCATTGTCATGGCAACGATGGAATTTTTCCATCTATAATCACTATGTGCAGATTTAGTAACATTGATTCCATTTCTGGGGTGATCATTTATTTCTGCTTGGCTGGTTTAAATTTGTTCATGTAGTTTAAAAGGAAGTAAGTTTAAGATGTAATAATAGGGAACTGGACAGTAGCCAAAAGACATGATATACCTAAAAATAATAAGGCGGATGTTCAGAACAAAGAGCCATCAACACATTTACTCCACATAAACCCCTTACTTGGAATTTAAAAGATCTGCTTTCTCTTGGGTATGATATGGAGGAGTTATAAGTAGCCTACATTGTTTGTACAAGAGACCCAGTGTCAGTTTCCCGTCAGATGTTGTTCATTTTAACCTGTGACATAAAATAAATAAACAAAAAAACCAAGACATACTCTTAGAAGTGGTTCTACATAATGCTCTCTGATGGCTTACACAGTATCCCCTCTGGTATCATTGTTGTTCTTATGTCCTTATTCTCTGTAGTCTCCTAGGATTCTAAGAGAAGGGAATAAACATCGATAGCACTGGGAATTCCTGATTTCTTTGAAGACATGTCCATGAAGCTGTTCTTCAAAACACTGAGAATACTCTAAGAAAATTATTCTTTGAAAATGTCATACATGTATACAATGTATCTTGATCATATGAACTCATCTCTCCCCTTCATCTACCTCTAGGACTTCCATTCAATCTCATTTACAACTTCGTGGTCTCCTTTTAAAATTGTTAATAAATGTGTTTATTTGTAAACCCTCTGAGTCTAGTGAGTGCTGTCCATAAGCACATGGCTATGGTTATCTGCTAGGGAATGGTAAGCCTTGGTGGAAGGAGGGATTTGGAGATGTGGTCTTGTTGGAGCAGTTGAGTCACTAGGGTTGGGCTTTGATTTCAAAGGCCCATGCCATTTCTAGTTAGTGTCTTGCTCTCTATCTCATGTCTGTGGATCAGATTTCAGGTCTCAGCTACTGTCCAAACCCTATGCCCGCCTGCCTGCTGCCATGTTCCCCATCATGTTGGTCCAGGATTTCTATTACCCTTTGTAGTCATGATCCCCAAGTTAAATGCTTTCTTTAAAAAGTTGACTTTGTCATATTTTTTTTGGTTGGTTGGTTTTTCTCACAGCAACAGAAATGTAGCTAATGCTTGTATCCTTCATTTTGGTTTCAAGTTCCTCTGGCTAGTTATTTCCCTAGCTCCACCAGTTTAGTACTTGTTTGAATCCTTCTGCCTCGAGTGTTCCCACTCTCTGCTTTCATTTTATCTCTACTCTATTACTTTGAAAAATACATCAGATACTGCAATCCTTCCATGTCCATCTTGTTATTAGGTTTTAGGAACATATGTTATATTAACTGGTGACTTAGATAGAATTTGTGTTTTCTCCAACTTCATATATGAAATGATAATCCCCACTAGATTGTGGAGGTGGGGTCTTTGGATGATAATTTGTTTATGAAAGAAGAGACCTGATGAGTGAATGCTTTTATTGTCCTTATAAAATAAGATCAGGGATCAGGTTCCTAGGAAAATCAAATGTGTCAGTCAGCACCTTAACTTTGGGCTTTCCAGACTCTAGAACTATAAAAGTCAAACACCTTTTTTTTTTTTGTAAGCCAATTTTTACTATAATGATGAGTCAGCTTGAAATCAGTAAGACAACAGGTCTAACAAGTGTCATACTATTTCAGTTGAGGTGGGGTAGCTTTGCTTAGGGACATACAGCCATCAGGAATTAATAGAACTACTGGGATTAAGAATATACCTTCTCATCTATTTGCCTTAGTGTTATAAATAATATAAGCTTCTGCATTTCAGCTCAACTGGAATTGTTAGGATAACGATGATACCGGTTCCATCGATTAGATGACATGCCCTTGGCCTTAAGGCAGAAAATGAATGTTCCTCATTTGCTTTCTAAATTAAAGATCTAAATTTAAAAGGCAGTCCCAACAAGAGAACAAGAAAGGATGAGAGTATAGTTTATACTGGAATTCTTTTCTGGGTGTATGGTCATGACTTTGCAGTTTTATTTTCTTTTGTGTTTAATTACTAAATGTAGGTATTTTTCATGAAAAATAGAGTGAGGAGGTACATAATAGCTGCATGGTACAAAAACCAAGTGATTGTTACCCCATTTTATTCTACTTTGGAAATCATTTTAAAGTGGAAAATCAACACTAGTCAGTGATCACAAGGGATGTTAAGATAAGTAGCTTGAGACAAAGATTATTTTACCTCCCACTTCATCTCTCAAGATTCCCCCCATGTTTCCCCAATACAGTTCCTTACCATGTACATATTCTTATATTTTTTTCTTGTGGACCACTGAGTCCAATTAGTGCTACCTATACACACATACATGGAGGCTACCCATTGGAGCTTAGGGAATCTACCCATGATCACATATTTTAAAAAAACAGCAGGTTTCCCCTTCTCCAGCAGCTATCAGTGGCCACTGACTCCTCTCAGTAAGGGGTGGGGCATGGAGATTGTGTTCTCTATCTATATTGACATTTACATCCATTGATCCTGTGCAGATAAATACAGGCTACTGGGAAAGACAAGAAGTCATTTAAATTCCCACGTTGACTAGGCAACCCATTTCATATCCACTTAGCAGGTGCTCAATTGCTCCCCTTTGCACTCTCATTTTGATGAGAGCTACATAAACTTCCAAAGTGTCAGTCATTTACATTCTAAACTAGAGAGAGGAATTTCTCCTAACAAAAAACTGTTTTCAGAATCAACTTTTATAGCTCTAAGGTATTTTGCATGGAAATGCTGTTTGAGGGAAGCTGCTCAGACTTGGAAAAAACACACAGAAAGTATATTATTTAAATCACTGTTTGGCCCATTAGCTCTAGTTTCTTACTGAGTAACTCTTATGTATTAATTTAATGCATTTCTATTCATCTGTGTATCGCCATGTGATTGTGGCTTATCAGGTAAACTTCCTAGAATCTGTCTCTACCAGAGGATCCATGGCTTCTCTCTGACTCTACCTTCTTCCATACAGCATTCAGTTTAGTTTTCTCTTCCTAGCTAAATTCTGGCCTGCTATAGGTCCAAAGCAGTATCTTTATTCATTAACAGTATCCAAGAATACAGAGGGAAATCCCACATCAAAATACTAGTTTAAAATATTCCCTGCATGATGTTACCTCAGTGAGACACACATTTCTACCCAAGTAGAGGAGATAAAAACCAGGATCACAATGGAAAATAATTCAGATGAAGAAGCTAAGAAGACTCAGGGAAAGCAAACACCTTGCCTAAGACTACACACATAATTAGTAGTCATACCGACATTTACAGTGAGATGTCCTCATCCCATTTTTGGTGTTTTTGATCTGTGCTAACCAATTATCCCAAGTTAGGTTCAAGCCTGTATCTAAGAACTGTGTCTTATGCAACTTTGCTATTTTTCTAAGAAATATATAGAACATTAAGAATTAAAACATAATATGCTCCATTTTCCAAATTGCGGAGATTAGTTTTATTCAGGATCTGACATGTACCATGAAAGGTGTGCATTGTGATTAGAAGAGGTCCTTAAGACTCACTGTTAGTATTGATAAAGTGCTTCATTTTCTGTCACCCAGCATTCTTTTAAATATGTTATCTATTTTAATTTCCTAAGTTCTTGCAACAAGGTTGAGAGACTGAAACCAGTTTATATTATTAGTGCTTTGTGAGCAAAGCCATTATTGCACACAGTGGGTGAACAGCTTCCTTACGGACAGTACTTCAGGATAGGATCTGGACAGGAACATTTGAATGTGCTGTCGCTTCAACTCCCCACTTTATCCTGCTGACTCTCAAGATAATTCTCATTTGTTTTGCTAATAGTTTATAAGTAAAGAAATGGACACAGAAGAACATCAAGCTTATCTTTCTTCAATCCCTTTGAGAAATCATTGTTAATTGCACTGAGTTGTCTTATCTTTGCTCAATAGCAGACCAAATTCTATGAAGATATAAGAATATTTCAGCAGTCCTATTGTATCCTTGTATTGCTCGTCACTAGATGATGCACTCTATTCATAGGTCACTTCATAATGTTTCCTCTTGATACATGAATGCTTCTCTCTTAGTACAGCACCTTGGTGCATGTAGCCCCTTGATTATGTGGCTTGACAAGACATATATTACAACAGGCTTCTCAAATCAACTGCTCTGAATTTCCTGGCATTCATCATGTATCTGGCTTGTGTCCCATCATTATGTAGGAGAGACACAGTGGACTTTAGTACCTTAGATATGGAAACCTTTCCTTAAGTAATGTGTTTTGTAGTTTGGGATTCTGAAGAATCTGTATTTCTATATGTAAACAATACTTTAACTGTTACTAAGAACAAGAGGAGAGAGTAAATTGAAGGTAGGCTGTAGATTCCTGCAGAATCCTGTAGCCATTCAGTTCCAAAGAAGCACACAGAAGCTTATATTAATTATAAACTGTTTGGCCTATTAGTTCAGGCTTATTACTAACTAGCTCAATTTAAATTAACCCATAATTCTTATCTATGTTAACCACCTGCCTCAGTAGGATATTCTCACCTCACTTCCTCTGCATCTGGTTGGTTACTGACTCTGCTTTTCCTCTTTTCAGAATTCTCTTAGTCTGCTCATCCCTCTTATATTTCCTGCCTGGCTACTGGCCAATCAGCATTTTATTAAACTAATATGAGTGGCAATTCTTTACAGTGTACAAGAACATTATCCCACTGCATTTCTCCTTTGTTTCTTTACAAAACAAGGACTCTTAATCTAAACTCTTTTGTTTAGCTTTTTTCCTGACCATTGTCCATAACAACTAGTAACCAATACTGTAAACAAAGATGAACATCCATAATCCATTTTGGGGGGAGAATGCTGGCATAGTGTTCTAGAATACTTCCTGCCGATTGGGGGTACTGATAATCTTATGGGGACCAAAAGAAAATTTAGGATTATGGTCAAGTACTGACTGGAGTATTCTGTGAGCCTGTCTGTACCATCTCAGCCAGTAGTCTTGAGGCTGTTCTTAATGCAGAACTCAGAGAAAACTGCAACAGAGGTGCTCTGAAATGTTAGATCATCTGGGCTATTTATTCCCATTGAATATATTTCAGAAAATCTTCCTTGATCAAACCTTATTTTTCTTTACCAAGAATTAATTCACAGTCTTTCATTTCCTGTGGAAACAAAAGCAAAATCTCCTCTCCAAAGTGATGTATATTTTGACATAAATTTTGAAGTCAAGGCATTTTCAAAATACATAGGTTGGATGAATTTAGCAGCATTTATAATCAAATGTCTTTTAGCAGCTGTTGCTCTTTCCTCAGCAGTCAAACAATTCAAAGCCAACACAATAACATACAGTATCCAGACTCACTGTGATTTTTGCATCTTTATGTGGCTTTTATAAAACTCAATTTTTTTTATTTTTGTTTTTATTTTTAATTTTTCTTTTTTTGAGGCAAGGTATTTCTGTGTATCTTTGGCTGTCCTGGATCTCACTCTGTAGACCAGACAGGCCTCAAATTCAGAGAGCTCTACCTGCCTCTGCCTCTCAAGTGCTGGGATTAAATTGTGTGCCACCATGCCCAGCTACTCTATTTTATTTTCTAATGACTTCCTCTACCCTTTCTCTTTTCTCTCCTAAGCCTATGTATATTTTTAAACACACCGTAAGCTGTTTAGAATTTTTTTTTCCCTATCTGAATCTGTCCTTACCACAAATCTCTATCTTTTTCTGAGCACATGAGTCTTTAATATGTTAAGTGGCATGGTTGGGATTTAAAGCTGTGGCTTTGGTGTTTGACTTTTCCCCATTCCTTAGCTTCCTGACTGTCTAGCTTTATTAGCATGAAGGGAACCATTAGAAATGTGGGAACCACATTTATTGCCACAACTCAGTGGAGTTTCTAGGTCCATGCCATCATCAACAAGCACACTGCAGGCTGTTCTTAAACACTACTTAAATATTTGGTGGTAGGTCTTCTTAAAAGGACTGTGAAGTTTTTGTCACTAATCTCAATCGGGAAGCCTCTCTTAAAGGAGCCATGCTTCTGTTTGCTTTTAGCAAACAGAGCCCGTATGAGAAAATGTTGCGACCAAGAAACCATGCTCTGTTCTTTTGTGTCTAGAATTTGTTCCCAAGCTCTCTCATGTTTTATGTGGTTGTAGTTGCCGAACATTGGATGCCATTTGTAGATGAAAGCTTCTGTCCTACCTGGTCCTGTAGCTGTTTAGTTCCAAAGAAACACACAGAAGCTTATATTAATTATAAACTATTATAATTGATAACAATCAAGTTTATTATTAACTAGCTCTTACAACTTAAATTAACTCATAATTCTTATCTATGTCTAGCCACCTGGCTTGGTACCTTTTCTCACAAGGCATTCTCATCTTGCTTCTTCTGCAACTGGCTGGCGACTGACTCTTTGTCTTCTTTTCTTCCCAGATTTCTCTTAGTCTGGTCACCTTACCTATACTTCCTGCCTGGCTACTGGTCAATCAGTGTTTTGTTAAACTAATACGAGTGATGAATCTTTCCAGGGTACAAGAACATTGTTCCACAACAGCGGCCTTTCTAAAACAGAGAGTCTTCTTCATTATAACAAATCCAGTAGCTATAAATACTTCACAAATTCATGGGAACGATCAGCTGGAGATTTCTGCTTAGATGGGTTTCATGTGTTTCTCATGATTTTAAGAAGAGAAAAATCAAGATAGCCATGCAAGGAGTAGGCATCTTCTGTGACCTGATTGAGCTTCTGAGTATTAAATGTGGACTTGAGGTATTTATATTTATTGGCCTTTTTATGAAGGTGGGAGTTCCAGTATATACAAATGAAGATAATTATGTGCTAGTACCTTACAATTGTGATGCAAGTATATGTACTCTGGTGAGCAGATAAAATAAAAAGAAGCATGCCATTTTCAAAAGCAAAACCATTTGGTGTCCTAGAAAATGGGTATGCCCTCAACATTCCCTTTGGTGTCCCAGAAAATGGATATATCCTTAACATTTCAAATTCATTTTCTTTGCTTTATTGAGATATTTTGAATTCACACATTGTTTTTTTTTTGGTATATTATACAACCTATTTTAAGAAGATATTATTTAATTAAAAAGAATGCATTGTTTTTATATGAATTCCTTTATAAAGCACTAAAGTAATTGTTTTTATTTTATCCTCCAAAGGAATTCTAAATTTTATTGAAGCTAAAAGTCTTTTTGTTTTGAATTATTTGTGAGAACATTTTTTTTGACATTTATTCTCCAATTAAGTCACAGTTCTTACAGCCAAGTAATGATGTAATCATTGTGAGTTCCTTAATTAAAAGGGCAAATCAAGTAATGTAACAAAAATTTAATAAAAGCTTCCTTAATAGCAATTCTGGAAAAGTAAATCTAAAAGCACCTTTTTTTCTTGCAGTTTTCAGGAGATATCTATGTGTGGATAGGATCTGACCTTGTCTTGGAAGACAGGAGGAAACAGGCTTCCATGAGGGGTATGTACAGCCTCATGGAACCTATATTTTAGTGAAAACATAAAAGGTATTCAAAGAACAACTAGTAAACTCAAAAACGTGAGCCATATACATTTGTGGGATTTTTCTGATGAGCTATATAGTCTACTGCTCTACAATTTTCATTTTTCTAGTGATTTATGTTAGAAAACTCTCAGGGAGTTTTATAATACAGAAGTAGTTTTCCCACTTGGAGAACCGGAGAGAGTCAGGTACTTGGAAAAGAAAAAGAATAACTTTGCCTTTTCATCATGAGCAGGAGAGAATTTCATGAACTTCTGGCATTCAGTTCTTATTCACTCATCATGTCTTCTGCCATTCTGAGCACCACACTTTGTCACTAAATCATTGCCTGTAATCCATCCTCTTGACAACTTCGGTGTACTTGATACTTTTTAGTAGAGGAATCACTATTAACTCTACACCATGGACATGGGGCCATTTTCACACTTGGAAAGAACAGATGATCTGGGAATGCCTTAGGGACTTTTTTTTCCTAAGGAATATTCACAGATATTCTGGGATAGAATCAATCTATCATCTTTCACATTTTCCTAACCATAGCTTATGCCATCTTTATTCTTCACCACCCAGAGTGTTTCCTTTAAAGAAGATATTCCTATTACCTTCTCATGGTTGTCAATGGATGTAAGTTCACCCACATTACCTATCATAATATACAATACAGGTTGATGCTATGGTGATTAAAAACTTAGGGGTTGAAGTTAGGTTTTAAAAATTAAAACATTAAAAAGAACCCTGATTCTGCCACTTTGTCTTAATGAATCAATTATGTAGTCTGTTTTTCCTTCTACATTTTCATATGTAAAATCAGGTAATAATGGGTTATTTTAAAAAGGTTCTTGCTAGATAATCTGATAATATTTAAGATGCAATCTTATATTAGCCAACAGAAACAACTAGACCAACATCATTTCATGTAGCTATTGTTAGATTCTGGGAATATATATAACAATTGCTGCCTTTAAACATCTTTTATTCAAGAAGAAAAACAGAATAAAATCCAGATGATTAGAGTTCATGCAACTAGGGTACACTTAGACACTATGTCGACAGCATCTTTTAAACCAATGGACCCTGGCATTCTTGTTACTATAAACTTATCTTTAGGATGAGCAGATGTCTGCTTTTATTCACAATAGTTTAGCAGCAAACTCAGCTTTAAGTTTAAATGCAATGTAAAGTTTAATCCCAGGGTCATAGAAAACCATTTCTCCCAGCATTTGAATGCATTTTATGAATAAAAACATTATGAAAATGTTTCATTCAACAGTTCAAGAGTCAGGATTTAGTAAAACGTTTTCCTTAAATAAACCAACTGATTTGAAGTAATGGTCACAGAAGTACATGTTTAAAGCTTAGACACAATTTTCTATTCAGTTTTACAGATGATGACCCCACAACTTAGAAAATGACATGCCCAAAGTCACACAGTTTCCAGGAATAAGAACTGAAGCTCTAATGTCATATATTATACAACATAAAAAGTATTAGCTAACATTGGAGTCTAGTGGATATAACTAGTGTCACTTCATTGAGGAAAGCTGATTTCCTCTCTTCCATCAGCTACCATCTGTGCATAGCTTCCATAGCTTCTTGTCTAGGTGTGGGACTTTGTGCCCTTTCCTCTTCTCTCATGCTGTGATTTTGTCTGGCATGAGCTTGTTCAGGTCTTGGGCCTGCTGTTGCAGTCTCTGTGAGTCTGCAAATGCTTCTGTCTGGAAAATGCTCTTCCCTTGAAGTTATCAACCACCTCTGGTTCTTACAATCTTTCCATCCTTTCTTGTGCATTTATCTCTGGGACATGTGGGCCCATGCATAGATGTGGTCAATATAAACACAACTTCATAGTGTGTGTGTGCGTGTGTGTGTGCATATGCATTTTTTGACTTTTTGAGACTCAGGTTTTTCTAAGATTTAAGACTTTCTAAGTGGGGTTCCTAGCCGAAGCAATGCCTTATTTTAATACAATCTCAAAAACTAGTTCAAAATCAAATTATTTAAACATAGATTCAAGAAGAGATTGGAAAAAGAAATAAATGAAGCATAAAAATATTCCATAGATTTAAACTATACTGCTATATAGCCTAAAAAGAATACATCTCAATAATAATAAGTCTCATTTTATAAATTACACTCCTTAAATTTTAAGAAATAGATGTTATAGAAATAGTATAAAAAAGGACAATTGATAACTCACTTTCTTGAGACTATATAAAATAGAAAGTTTTTTCCTCACTTAAATGTTTCAATTTTATCTTCATAAATTGCATAAATATTGGAAATATTTTCATTAAATTCAGGAGAAAGGCAAAATATCTGTGGTAATTAGTAGTATAAAAAAGTCCTGGTCAGACATTATTAACTATAATAGCTAAGATGTTAAGAATTCAAAAAGATGTAAAAGTAATGGTCATTATTTATACAAGAATCAAAGAAAATTTACAATCTATTTATAAATTCCATACTTATCAAACTGGTCAAAAAGATGGTTTGGTTTGAGAGTATCACATTGTAAATATAAGAAATATTGAGCATTGACAAGTGCTGAACACTGTTCAAACTGACTTATAATAAATTAGGCCATCAAATCTCTCACTGGCAGAGGATTAGTGTATTGTCATTAAAACTATTTAAATGTGACAAAACTTAAGCTAAATCATTTGTCCTCATATCAGATAGCTAATAAAGTGAAAATTTGAGATTATACAGAAATATCTACACCCTTAAAGTAATGTTTATGAACATGAGAGATAGCAAAGTCAAATATTTAAAGAAAATGAAAGTTACTATCTCTTTTTAGTCACAGATAAGTGTGGTTCTCATCTGTCATCAAGGAAACTTCTTCTTGTAACAGACAAGGTCATTATAGAAAGTCACAACCAACCAAAATGCAGAGCTGTGGAGCCCAGTCCCAAGGGATATATCTGTAAGACCATTTCTGCACTCAAGGCTCAGTGATCATTGCAGAAAAAGGAGATGGAAAGTTTTGAAAAACCAGAGAATCGGGCATTTTGCTGTGAGTTTGTGCCTCTTAGTAATGTCAAAAGCTGTAACCACAAGGCCTCACCAGTTTGCCTGTCTAAACGTGAGTTGACCCAGGACAATGACAATAGACATGTTAAAATGGCCTCTTGAAATGAGCTATCTGCAGCGACCGAGCACTGGAAAGTGAGATGTTCAGTCCTATCACAGCCAGGAAATGAATTCTACCTATGATATGAATGAACTTGGAAAAATAATAGGTTCTTTGACTTAGAGATAGCCTGGTCTTTGAGAACTTAGAACAATCTACTGGTTTAGCAAATGACAAAGTCAAGATCTAGAAGTGTGAAGATAGCAGCTGCCAATTGACCGACAGCAGGCCCAGGTCTGTGCCCACCTTGTGGCACCTTCAGTGCTCCAAGGCAATCTGTGGACTAGAAGCTCACTTGTGCACCTCTGAGACCTGCGAAACATTATATTGGACTTTCAAGGGGTCCATGCTTTGCCTCCCTTCTACTCACTACAGTGGTATGCTTTTATTTACCTGCATCCACAAATTAGCATTAGGTAAGGTAGCTTACAAGCAGTCATGTAGAGAAGCAAACAGGAAGGTTTACCCCCATGTAAACAGTTCCAGATGGGTGTTGGAAACAGCTTGGAAGGGCAGCCTCAGAGAATCACCCCGCTGCTGCAGGAACAAGCTCTGCAGAACAGGCAGGCTTAATCTGCTCCCAAGATCTTTTTTGCTCTGAGTCAGATGGAAAGGCAATGCCTCTGCCAACCCAGGAGAAAGAAACTCGGCTTCTGTGTATATCTTGCTCTCTGATGTAGGTGGTTGACTTCGGGGATGACAGATGAAATGTCTTGCTTTGTCATTTATACCACTGTGCACAGATGGTTCCTAGGCACCTAGAGACCCATTCACAGTGCTATTTACTGCACCTTCTCAGGTCCCAGGAGACAAAGTGTTGATATCCACCCCTAAGCAGTTTTTGCTGGCTTAGGATTGTGCTGCTTCAAAGGGGCCATGCGGCTGGATTTGGAATTTAAGATATGCCATTACTTATAAATTAAAACTTAATTATCTGTTTCCCAATTCTGAAAATATACTCTAGAGAGAAATATTTCTCTTTTTAAAAAGATAGTGTCATTTAGGTGTCACTTCAAGAAATATAATGTATGCGACTTTATTTTTTCTGGTGAAAACTATTGAGTTATACATATTTTATTATTTTATTTTTAATTATGTATATGTATGTGTATGTGTAGGTTTGTACACATATGAGTGCAGGTATCTTTGGGGTTCAGAAGAAAGCATAGGTTCCCCTGAAACTGAAAGCACAGGGAATTGTGAACTGCTTGACATGGGTGCTGGGAATGGAACTCAGGTCCCTGACAAGAGTAGTGCTCTCAATGGATTAGTCCTAGTTCCCATATCTTGTTGTTGTTTTTTGTTTGTTTGTTTGTTTGTTGGTTTTTTGGTTTTTGTTTTTGTTTTTCAAGACAGGGTTTCTCTGTGGTTTTGGAACCTGTCCTGGAACTAGCTCTGTAGACCAGGCAGGTCTCAAACTCACAGAGATCCACCTGCCTCTGCCTCCCAAGTGCTGGGATTAAAGGCGTGTGCCACCATCGCCCAGCTTCCATATCTTGACTCATCATAGAATTCAACGCTAACAATTTGTAGAAATATTTCTAAAGACTCAAGGAAAAACATACCAGTTATTCTTGTCAAGTAGCCCAAATAAGAACTGTGGGAAGTAGAGTTACAGACAAAAGGCTCTGGAGTGCAATTCCCAGGAGTAGCAAATGGAGAAACAAAACCAGCAGAAAAAAGAGCAATAAAATAAGTGCTCTTTTTGAAAACTGAGCAAGCAGAGCTCATCAGTTGAGTGAGCTCAAATGTGGTTATAGGGTTGACTAGGTGTTATGTTAGGTCTTATATTTGCTTAGCCTTAAGGAAGGTCGAAATTTTCCATAGATGAATTGAAGGTTCATTTCTCACATAAAAATCACATTGGCATGGAAAGAACACAATATATACTTTATACAGCAAGAAATAGAAATGTTTTTCTGTGATTGAAAAGCTATTGTTGGCTTCAATGAGCAAATTTTAAATTTTAATCGTTTGTTCCATGAGAATTGTTACTCTTTCAAGCAGAGTTCTATCCATGAGGCCCAGAGAAAAATCAAGGTTTAGATGAAGATGATTGCAGCTAGCGGTTATTGAAGCATCCAAAAGCAAGCCTCTGAGGTAGCTTTGTGTTATGCCCTTACCGCTCAGGGTCTAATGCAGCAGTGCTAAATGCTTTGTCCAGTGTTACACAGCTAAGGTCAAACCTTGGGTTTGAACTGGTGTGGATGACACCATTCCTTCATGATGCAAATGACTTCCTCGAGATCACATGTTTCGGGAAGCAGACTGCTGCAGTGTTTTCCACTGACAAGGTTTTATTCATGAATTTGTCTTAATTTACCCATTATATGGGGAACAAAGAAAATAAGGCTTGGGAAAAAGGTTAGAGTTGTCTCAGCAGAAAATGGGTGACTAATTGTGTGAAGAGAGAATCTAAACTCCTGTTGAGGGTGACACAAACTAGCAGAGGATGGCTGACTCAGAAGACCTTGGCTCAGGTTTGTGTGACTGGAGCCTGTGGTAGAGTTGTTACAGAAACTGTAAGGGCATGCCCGGGACCAGAAGGTTGCTTAATGAACAGACATTGAGTTGTTTCTGTGGCGTTAGCTTTAGTTAGTTTTCATTTGGGGTAGTCTTATATTCAGGGATCTTTATGTGATGGGTTTGGTTTGGCTTTTTGCATATTGATTTTATTCTTCAGGTTTTTTTTTTAAAAAGAAAAATATGTTATTTCTTTTGAGAACTTTATACATTGTGTTTTTAATCACATTTTATCATCTTTCCTAGCTGCTCCCATATCCACTCCTTTCTTCTAAACCCACCTAACTTAGTGTCTTCTTCCTCCTCCTCCTCTTTTTCTGTTTTAAAGACAAGACAACTTATCGTGGGAAATTCTGTTTTTAAAAAAAGCCAGATGAATTCATATTCAACCATACTTAACTTATTGTCTTATTAACTTATTGTCTTATTGATGACACCTATCAACTTTGCAGTATTTGCAATCATAACTATCCATGGGAGCCAGAGAGACTAGGAGGGCTATTGAACATTAGCAGATGGAACCTTAGAGAGCCTTCTTCCCTCACAAGCTGAGTTTCCTGGTCTTTGAGTTTAAAGGCAAGTGCTAGTTATAAAGTCTTGAAACTCAGAGAGTTTTGAATATTTCAGACTTCAAGAATAAAAGAATAGCTTCAAGGTTCTTGAATAGAATCATAGAAAATGAAAGGAGAAAATTCTATGTATAAACTGTGCTCGGATTTCTGGAAGATTCCTGAACTCTTCATGTGTGGACAGACTCTAAGCAAACCTGATGAAGCAAAACAAATACGAACTAGTGTATAGGAGATAAAATTTGCAGTTCACAACTAAGTAGTTGTTTCCTGAAAAGAAAAATAGCATAATATTTGGAAGGAATTAACATTCATCAAGAGAGGAGAAAACATAAACAACAATAAACACAAAACAATGAGCACCTATGTGGCCAGAGATAGACCAGATTTTAAAATAAGCAAATAAGTATGACAGTTACTAAACTATTTTTCATAGATACAGGGAAAGGTACTTAACAGTGGAAGGAAGAACATAGGGCAATCACAGGAGGAAAGGCAGTTATGAAAAAGAATCAATAAAAATTCCATAAATACATATATATTCACAGTTGGAATAAATATTTTCTTGTGGTGTGGATAAACTCTAAACATGCTGAAATCCACAGTGCAGGAGAACCTAGCGTTATATTTAGAGACATGCCTAAATGCCATGATTACAAAAGCTACTCTAATCCACTCCAACATAACAGAAGTTTAGCCAGAGCAAAAGTTTAAGTAAAATGTTCTTAATTATTTTTTTCATAAAACATATCTTGATCATGTTCCCTTCCATAGTTCCTCTCAGAACCTTCCTATATCCTTACCCACCCAACCTCATATTCTCTCCCAACAAAAAACAAAACAAAACAACAATAATCCAAACGAACAAACCAAAATCAAATAAGACAAAAAATGTCAAAAACCTTACAAACAAAACAAAAAAGTTCACACAGTATACATGGAGTGTGGTTTTTTGTTGTTTTTTTTGTTGTTTTGTTTTGTTTTTTTTCTTTTTTTTTGCTGACCAACTATACCTTGTCATTGGGGCCTGCTTTGGAATGTGGTTGGTATATCCTGCGCATAGCTTCTGTGATGAGGCCTGAATGATGCTCTGATCTATGATGGGTATAGCAATAAGTGATTAAGAATCATTTTATTGCTGTATAGCATAAATTTTAGCTAAATGTTAGTGACTGTGCTTTAAGAATATTTCTATTGGACGCCTTGAGTACCAGCCTCAGTACTT
The DNA here is from genome assembly GCF_000317375.1 of Microtus ochrogaster. Lineage (NCBI taxonomy): Eukaryota > Metazoa > Chordata > Mammalia > Rodentia > Cricetidae > Microtus > Microtus ochrogaster. The sequence continues at coordinate 37,009,927 of NC_022010.1, forward strand.
CCTCAGGACTTAGAATTGAATGTCTATGGTAGGCCAGGATCTGAGGGGAAAATATCATAAGTACATTACTTCTGCATCATTTTATTTTTTCTGCGAGAGGAAAAATGAAGTGAAGGGGGCACAGAGGAGAGGAAGAATAAGAAGAGTAAGGGGAAGAATGTGGAGAGGAAAGAAGGAGAGTAAGAGGAAGAAGTAAGAGTAGTGAGGAGCAGAAAAAAAGTAAGAGTAAGGGCTGATCTCCACAAGGTGTCTAGTTTTTACAGACAGCGTTGGAAAATTCCACAGGCAAGGACAATGATAATATGCATATCAAAACCACAAAAAGGGGCAGGTAAAACCTGACAAAGCAGTACTCTGGAACAGGTGACCCAACCCAAGAAAGAACCAGTATTCAAGGGGAAATACCTGACTTTCCAAACCATTATATAAAACTACTAAACATCCCTGAGTCCTGGCTTCACCCATTCTTCTCATCTAATCTCTTTCATGATAACCAGATTTGGGGACTCCCAGATTTGTTTGTTAGCAAAGATGGGGCATGCTGCCTCCCTGCTCAGTCCTGTCTTCTATAGAAATGTCTATGTGGTCTGTTACAGGTAATTTTGTGGGATTGACTCCATGTAAATTTGACTGTTAGAACAAAGAGTGAATACCATTGCTCTAAGGACTCATGGTGTGGGGGAATAGAGCAAGGTCACTCCATTGCCCATACAGAAGTCACACTGTTGAGATGCTTTGGGAATGAATACCATTTTGAAGGGAAGAATCATGGCTTCACAAGGTTTCCATAGATATGACAGTGACTTTTCCAAAAGACAAGTGTTCCCACAGCTCTGCAATGGGTTGTTTCATGTGGACGTTTACGTATACACTTCCCGTGGATCCGCCTATTGGTCTGTCAGCTGGGCTTTCAATGTTTAGTTTTGTGGGCTTCAACATATTTACTCATAAAAACATCTTATCAAACACCAAATGACTAGAAAACCAACCCTTAAAACACTGTTGCAGTATGTACTGTTCTCAAAAGGAAAGCTTTTTCCTCTGGAGTAGAATGAGGATATAGGAGATCAGTGGATTGCATACAAATGAGACACAAGTTGACAATAATATTGATGACCTTCCCTTTTTGTCCATCATCTTTCTCATTCCTCAGGAAAAACAGAGTGCAAGCCCATGAGCTTTATTAGTCTCATTTGCTTATTTATCTCATTTTTATTAAGTGAATCCCTCAACCATTCAGAGAAGTTTGAGAATATTAGATAAAATAACACATAGAAATAAAAAGAAATATAGGTACCAATGTCAGCTTCAGAAACAATATAATTACTCAAAACATTCGGGAATATGCGGGTAAGAATTCACATATTATATTTACTGGCACAAATATAATCACAATCCTCCCCTTTAACAACAAATGAATCCCCAAGTGAATACTACTTGCCACTAAAATGCTAACTGTGTATGGTAATATAGAAGACAGCTGTCACAATTGGCAAACTTAAATGACAAAATGGTATATATACTATACAAATAACTAAGGCCAGGATGTCTTGTTAGGGCAAGGTACAGAAAACCAAGGACAAAGAATTAAGAAGCATAAATAAATAAGGGGCATAGAGAATAGAGTTAAGAAATGTTTCTTTTTCTTGATTTGTGTTGTTATTACATTTATGTAGTAAATAAGCCTTATGATAGCTTTGCATCCTGGTCAACTAAAATTTAAAGAAAAATGGGACTAGATTTTACCTTGTACATTAAAAGAATGGTAATCTATAAAATAAACATATTAAAAACAATTGCTTTGAAAATGTCTCACTGTTAGAGAACACAGCATGGAACCATGGCTGTCCTGGTACCTTGATGAGATCATAGTCTTAGAAGTTCTTTCTACCCATCTTTCTCCAGTCCACATAAAACTAGAGTCTAACCTCAAGATGGACTAAAATGCACTAACTGTCTTATTAGATTATGTTAGGGAGACCTGTATATTTTGCCTGGAAGATATCCTTAAACCTTGAGAGAGGGTTGAAAGGGAGGGGAGAGACAGGAAGGGGAGCAGAGAAAAATGTAGAGCTCAATAAAAATCAGTAAAAAAAAAACCCAACTTATTCTCACTTACAATCCACATTAACACCGAGGCCATTTAAAGTACACTTCAATCAGTAATCTGAATAAGATACTTCTCAAAGTCTGCAAGTAGGAGAATACATTATTCTGAATTTCAGAATAAATTTTCAAAATTTTGCCTCTTTTAGAGTGAATGCTATCCTTTCACAGACACATGACGCAGCCCCGCCACACCTATTTCAACAGGTGAAGGGAGAATTCTGTCTCCCTGTGTGACTGGTGAGCTGCCCATCTCATCCTCCTCTCAGTTTGGAACACACACCATCAGCTCTCCTGAGCTCAGATAAGAACTGCTACCCCAGCTTTCCTGGGTGTGGAGCATCCTGATGACTAACTCTAGAACTCGGCCTTTCTAATCACTTAATATAATTTCTTAAATATTTTTGTCTCCTCTTGCATTTTCTCATCATATATGAATATATGTGTATATAAAGTAGTTTAGTCTCTCTCTCTCTCTCTCTCTCTCTCTCTCTCTCTCTCTCTCTCTCTCTTTCTGAGAAGCCAAATTAATCTATATTACTGACTTTCTTTGGTGCTTTGACAAGATTCCTGGCAAAAGCAACTAAGAAAGAAGATTGATAGTTTTAGGACAGAACCCATCATGCTAGAGAAGGCGTGGTGGCATCAAGACCAGCTCCAGTTGCATCAGAAGGAACATAAATAAGGTCACAGTGCCTTTGTAGTCAGGAAGCAGAGAGACAATTGCCTGTGTTCTTCACAATTTCTCCTTTTTATTCAGTCTTGGAATCCAGTCCATGCTGGTCATGCTAGCTACATTTAGGGTGCATCTTCCCTCTTCAGATAAATCAATTGAAATCATTTTCAGCGATGCTCTCAGTATTGGAGTGTCTCCTCGAAGGTTTGCTTGCTTGTGAAGTTGAAATCAAGATTAGCTATCACAACATATTTTTATATTACTTGTGTTTTAGGGAGTTGAGGGGTCTTCTATGAATCATTATTAGGGTCTTCCTTCTCCACATCTTAGTTCTTACTTTACCTTTTTATTGAATGATATGCCATGCCCTAATCCCAGTGTTATCAGAGACACCATTGATTTCGATATTTGATAGATTTTGTTGGAATGAATCTCAATTTTCAGACCACTATATATGAGGTAAGACTTTTTAATTTATCAAAATCTCACATTTCTGATAGATAAAATAGATATAATCATATAGTCTAGGTTTTCAGGGGTTTAATATGAACAAATAAACATTATATGTTCAGAACAGACGGGACAAAGGAAAACCATGCTCTGTTAAATGTAACTAACATGTACTTTCTTCATTGCTTTCACTAAATTTCAGGGTCCTAAGACTTTTGTTTTTCATATGAGTAATTTTCTACATTCTGAAGTAAGCAAAATGCAGAAATAATACCAACAGAATGTCTGTAGATAGACTATTCCTGAATGATAAGCACACAATACACAGAGCATCTGTTAATTATTCTCCAGCAGGGCCAGTCCCTGTCTCAAGGAGTATTGATGGGGTTCAGCCTCTTCTTTTGGTTCACTGGTGCCTGTGCTTCCTGTATTTTGCTCTGGCACATCTGATAGATGAGGTTCTGCAGCTCCTGGGGAGTAGAACTGACTTTGTCTCCCACACAACATAGCAAAATGGAGGCAGGAGAGTGTGACTGAAATTATGAGAATGAAAGTCTTATATCTATTGAAATTTATAAAAATGTCTGAACACTATTAAAAAGCTCCCAAACTTTAGCTATCATTGTGTTGAATTATTTAATGCACTTCACAGTTGATACAAAGTCAAGAGCATAAGGGATGACTCAGTAGTTTTAATGTTTCCTGGTTTTCAGAGGTCAATTTTATTTGCCCTTCGTGAGAACTTTGAGTTCCTGCTTTCTCCATCTTCTCCTTTTAAAACTTTTTGATAATAATTTTGATAACCTCATAGCACCTCTTTCTTTATTAGCCTGTTTGGGATTCTCAATACAGCACATGCTTAGGCTGACTTAAGACATTTTTTTTT
>NC_022010.1:37014559-37033858 GCF_000317375.1 Microtus ochrogaster
TGGTGATATGCAAGATATTAGTGCTTCAATCCTTGTATTTTCCACATTTCAGTACAAACTCTTAAACCAGTCAATCTTTTTTCTCTTTCCCCATCAGAAAGGCCCATTTACTGCTTTGTCTACTATAGTTTCATGCATGATACCTTAGTTTAAAAATTAAGGGGCAGAATATAACCTTGGAAGGCAAATCAGACAGGGAGTTCATTCAGCAGAGAGCCAGACCCTTACAAGCCTCTGACCTCTCTGTAACTGAAGCTGACCTTCCTGAACAGCTCCGAACAATGAGTCAGGATGCCAGGAAAATTCAGAGCCTTACAAATTGGAGACTTTTCATCATTTTTGTTCACTTTCTGAGCCACGCAGATTCCTACTATTTAGCCAAAATTGGAGCTTTAGATATTCTACTTTCAAGGACATCTGAGGACTCTAATTTTTCAAGTAATTGGGAACTGAAAATAGTTCAAGGACTGACCCAGAATGTGACATTTATTGCTGTTTGAGGGGCATTTAAGGGGTAATGGAGCAATTTACATGATCCAAGAAGTTGATTTTTGAGAAGTCAGCTTTGAAAAACATTGCTGTGATAAAGAGTACATTTAGAAGATCAGAAGTTGTGGCACCAGGAAACCTCCAAGATGCCTAACCTGAATCTTGTTTGATGATCCTGGCTCACAGCTAAGATGCGATGGACACAGTAAAAAGTTTAATCTTTTGCACACTACACCCATTTGATTGTGTTCTGGGAACAGATTGTTTGTGTATAGTACAACCTAACACTTCCAGGTTCTTGTTAAAGCTACAGAAAATACTATTAGATACGTAGATTTTTATGGGATTTTTTTTAGGAGTAATTCCCTCTTAATGTACTATAATATGTAGGTGTTCCATGATTTATCTTTTATAAAAGTAGACATAAAAGTCAATTTTAGTCTCCCAATCAGTAATTTCTTAGAATAAATATGTCATACTATCTCACCTCTGTCTTGTAACATGGCCTAGAGGAAGAAACCGGAGTGAGAACGATGGGAAGTCCGGCAGGGCGACAAACCGTGGCAGCGCATAGTTTTTTATTCATAATAATACAGCGCACTGTGTATTATTCATCATAATAAGTAACTGATTTGAGATGACTCAGAGCTCTTTGCTGCTGATAGCAACATGGTTCAGAGAATGAGTTCTTTGATGGGCTGAGAAGCACTTTGTGGTTTTCACTCTTAAATGACAAGCACATATTTATATAAGGCTAAATGTGAAGGTGACAGAAAAAATACAGCACATATTGCCTTCAGGAGTTTGTAATTCAGCAAGAGAAGAGGAGATTTGCAGAGTAACAATGAAACAAACAGAAAGAAAATGACTTCTGGAGTGGAGGAGAGCTTCAGTGTTGCTGAGTCACCTTTCCAATTCACTTTAGAAATGATTTTTACGTGTGTGCATATATATACATATATAACAAATATAATAAATTCTATTAAGTTATGTCTAGAACACCAGAACTCTAATTGAGACTCTCACTTTGGACTTGTAGAGTCTTCATCACAGCCTCTAGTCCAGAGACAGTTATGGCAGAACTGTAGCTTTGGGATACAACCAAAACTTTGACAATTTTCTTCGTGAATACCGAAATGAGTCTTAAATGGCAAACTTGGAGTCTGCTTAGATAAAATCATGACCATATGCATACTATAATCCTTTGTGATAAAATTAATGGCTTCCAGAAGACCCATTCCACATGAATAGATCAACCATGTCTTAGAAACCAGAAAGGCCACCCATTTAGCAAGTAAACTCAGTGCTGCTGTAACAAACTGTAAACTCTAATTTCTACTGCCCAATAAGCCCAGTATGAATAGTGGCTATCAGGACAACAGATCTTGCTTCTGGATCCTTGATATGACTGTCCCAATGAAGTTTAAGGCACAGTGGCATTGTTTTTTTTTGAGACAGGGTTTCTCTTTGTTGTTTTGTGCCCGTGCTGGAACTAGCTCTTGTAGACCAGGCTGGCCTCAAACTCACAGAGATCCTCCTGCCTCTGCCTCCCAAGCGCTGGGATTAAAGTCATGTGCCAACACTGCCTGGTGGCAAGGTGGCATTTTCAATACCGGACAAAACAGAAAGACTGGGATCTTGAAGCCCTAATATATATTGCATAATTTATACTGTGCTAATTTGCTAGTGAATGTTTAGTTAATAAATGTTTGATGTAGGCAAATTTGAGATTTGCTTTCATTATAATTGGTATCAGGATGATAGGAGTGAGCTTATTGAATGCAAACTTCCTCTGTGGTTGCTGTTAATGTTCAAAAGACCCCAGGCATGGGCATGACAGGTGAGGTTAACATAGTTCACCAAAAGCACCTCCCACAGTATGAAAGAAGAAAAATTAAGCTGAGAAAGGATGCTATATTGAGGTAGCAGTGAATACCTCAGCTTATAATTATATTCTCACCTTGGTGTTACTCTGAGTTCCAGTTAATGACATTTTACAATTTCTGAACTGTTTTTCAATAACTGAGAGTTATTTCCTGGCAGAAACAACTATTTCTGACAGAGCATCCGTGATGGATATTTCCATATGACATATAATATAGTTACTGCTTTACCGGAGAGCACGCGGAGTCCTGAAGGAGAAATTACAGGAATGTGACATTGAGCTAATTGACTTTTGTCATTAATTTGCATTTCTGTATATTGTTGATTATTCATCCAACTTCTAAATAGGTTTTACAATTTGATTTGCAAATTCATAACTTTGTTGTCAATAATTTAGTTATCTAAAAATCAACTATTATGATGATTTTCATGGATATACAAAAGGGAAGGAAGGCCCCATGTGCCCAGGCTCATTATGTAGGTTGTTAGGCGTGCGTGCAAGCAATGGAGGGAAAAGCAGCTCTTCCCACTCTCTTTGCAGTGGAGCTGTGGATGGGAACAGGTAGTCAGCAGTGTGGATGCCAGGGAAGGTAATGGGGTGGGGTGGGGGGAGCTACACTGTTCCATTGTCTCCCTGGGAAGGGCTTTTACAGGTAATTTATTAAGTGTTCTTTATCAATGCCCGTCTGTGTTCAGATTTGACAAATAATTAACTGGGAGTGTTTTCAGTTATGAGACTTGGAATGACCTGGAGATATGGAGATAAGGTTCATGCTGTTGAGCGGCCCCGTTTTTAAAAGGACTATTGAAAATAAACACGGAAATCTTTGAACACAGTTGTTTTATAACTGTCTGTGTATGGTACTGCCGGAACAAAATCCTTTAAGGCACTGTAGTAAGTAATTACAAGACTAAATAAATCCTTACACGTGTTTGCAGGTGGGACTCAGACATAGATAGTTTTGAAAACACTCAGGTAGTCTCACTTTAAAACTAATTTTGGAAAACACATTCTTCTAGTATGATCTGGAAATGACACACTTTCTGAAAAAACAATCAATTGAGATATTTATGAATGTTTAAGTGATTTCAAATAAAAGTTTATATCTGTAGATAGTGAGGTTGTAGGTGAGATTTTTTATTCTAGTGTCACTGTGTCTAATGAAATGAAACAATAGTTTTTTTATTGTTTAATTAAAAAGAAATAAAACAAGCCACTATGGGAGCTTTCTATACCAAGAAGTCTCTTTCAGTACTTGAATTCTATAACCATAAATACAAATGATTGGGTATAAATAAAGTATTTAATTCTCTTTTTAAAAAGATTTACTTGTATTGATTTCACTTATGTATATGTGTACATATGCTCCTGTGAGTGAATGCTGTGTGTGTGTGTGTGTGTGTGTGTGTGTGTGTGTGTGTGTGTGTGTGTGTGTGTGCCAGCAGAGGCCAGAAGATCCTTTGGAACTAGAGTTAATACAAATGTTTGTGAGTCTTGGGCTTGGAACCAAATTTGGGACCCCTGGAAGAACAGTAAATACTCCTTTTCTTCTTCTTTGATTACGGTTTCCTCCCCCTAGATCCTCCCCATCTCCTCTCCCATCCTAATCCAAACACTTTATTTTTCTACCATTAAAAACAAAGAGGCATCTCAAAACTAGTAATAAGATCAAAAAAACAAAATCCCAAAACAAGAACCAAAAATAAGTAAATAAAATTAAATAAATAAAAAGCTCCAGTTCCTATTTCTTTTTCAGTAAGCGAAAAAAGCAAGTCCCTGGCATTGTCTGTAGAATCTAGAGATAAATGTAGATGTCAAAACTGTGAAGTAAATATTCCTGAGGTCTTGTGCTTTCTTTCTCCCAACATTTCCTTTTCACTGGAAAACCACTTGGCAGGGAGTGGAGGAATGGCTTGTCACCACCTTTGCAGAGAACCCACATTGCAGGAATTACCAAGGAAGCACAGTCCAGGCCACCACATCTTATTCTTTTGGGTTTCTTAGCATTGGTAAAATGGTGTGAAACTTACAAACATATTTATGAAAGTACTTTTAGAATACTTAGTCTGAAATATTTTCACAAACAGCCAGTCAACTTTAACCTAGTTCCAATGAATTCTAAAGTACTAATTAGTACCATCTGTTACAGTCTGTCCTGTGGCTTGCTTGCTTTCTCACAAAATTAAGGAAGCTTCTACTTTCTTTTTTGCCAGACCTTGTTTTCAGAATTTTCTTTTTGAAGAAAAGTGGTTGAGTGCACTTCGTCTACTCCATTATTATGCAGGTTTTCCCCCAGTAATTAAAGCTAAATAGTAATCCTTTTATTCCTTAGAAATAACGGAGATAATGCCAGGAATTCTTCATTAATTAGCTCAGAGCACAGGAATTTTCCAAGCTATCAAGCACAGTGAATTTGCAGTGGTTTCCTTTCTATGGTGGCATTCCTCCATGTAGCCTACTATGATGATATTTAAGTGAACCTCTGAAGCCATCAGTGCCCTTATGTGGTTCTAGATGATTTACTATTATGAAAATTCTTTGAAGTGTGCCATGCAGAGCCAATGATGCTCGTAAAGCGTCCCATAAATAAAGTTTTAGCCAAACAAAGTTTCTAAGTTGCTCCACATAATATTATCCTGAACATTTCAATTCACATTACGTAGAAACTGGTTCATGAAATGTTTATCTAAATCTACCCAGGCAGAAACTTCATGAGCAAGATGGCTTTTTGAAGGAAAATGACTTGAACTGGTTAAGCATCAAAGTTGTAAGAAGAAACCCACAGAATTACGTACTATATACATATCTCTGAGTGGGTGGTATGAGTTTTATATATTTTTAAAACATCTTATGATGTGGGAGTGTCTTCTATCTATCTGTTGCTTTCATTGGTCAATTAATAAAGAAAACTGCTTGGCCTGATAGGGCAGAATTTAGATAGGCAGAGTAGATTGAACAGAATGCTGGGAAGAAGGAAGTGAGGCAGTCGCCATAGCTCTCCTCTCCAAGATGGATGCAGGCTAAAATCTTAAGCCACCCCTTTGTGGTGCTACACAGATTACTAAATATGGGTTAAAGCAAGATGTGAGAATTAACCAATAAGGGGCTGAAACTAATGGGTCAAACAGTGTTTAAAAGAATACAATTATTGTGTTGTTATTTTGGAGCATAAGCTAGCCCAGTGACCGGGAGCCAGGCATCAGGAAGCGGTTCACTGCTCATACTACAATCTTAGGCTATTTTAATATCCTAATAATATATAATAAATAGAAATAGGAAACAAGTCTAGAAAAAAAAGGAATAATATGAAATGATTCACAACAGAGGTACAGACAGGACAGTATGAATGCTATGTTCAAAGAAATATGATTACCACTCAGGCTTGCAGTAAAAGCAGTAAAAAAAAAATAAGACTACCATTAACTCATATTTCTGTGGAGTTGAGGTTGGAACAAAGGGTCTCACTTATGATCTCTGAGCTCTCTGCCATTGAGATATACCCCTAGCTCACTCTCATTAACTAAATTTTATGTGCTTTACTGGAACATGGAGATAAAGTATGACAGATAAAGAGAGATCATAGATAAATGACTAAGATGCCAAAAGTATAGGTCAAGCTTGGGAAAACCAGACCTTGTTTATTCAGGTAGAGTGCACTGTGGCAATAGAAAGATAATGATGGCCAAGAAAGAGGTTAACTCAGCTTAGATTATCAAGGATAGTGAATTCCAGGGTAAAAGTAAGAGATAGCCATTACATGATAATTAGGCACAGGTAATCATTTTTGGAATATGTAATAATCCAAGCTACATAGTTGCAATTTCCTCCAATAACCCTAATCAGTAGATTATATTCAGACGAGTAAAGTATATTCATATGGGGCTTGAATAAAGAATCAAATGAGAGGAAGAGAGGAGGAAATGAAGAAATTGAGTGAGGGGCTGGAGAGATGGCTCAGTGGTTAAGAGCATCACCTACTCTTCCAAAGGTCCTGAGTTCAATTCCCAGCAACCACATGGTGGCTCACAACCATCTGTAATGAGGTCTGGTGCCCTCTTCTGGTCTGCAGACACACACACAGACAGAATATTGTATACATAATAAATAAATATTTAAAAAAAAAAGAAATTGAGTGAGGCTAATTCTACCCTCAGGTCCTTAGAAAAGTGTCCCAAAAGAGTATCCCTTATGTTTACTCAGAAATCTTGTTAAATGCGAATTCAGACTCAATAATTCTGACAAGCAGTGGGATGAACTTCAATTCAGCATGCTGCCAGGCCCTAGGTGCTGTGTTTGTTGGCCTGTTTTTCTAATTTGTAGGCTACATGTAGAGTAAAAAATTGTTCTGCCAGTGTGATTTCCAAACTACAGCCCATGGGAACTTTCAAAGTTACCATTGCTTAAATCTTGCTTTGGTATTCTAATAGAACTGGGTCTCAACACCAGGGTTTAAGAAATTCTAAGGAAATTCTAAAGTTGAGCCTCTATAGCAAATCAGCACCTTGGGTTAGGTCTTAAGTTAGTGTCTCCCAATCCTGGATGCACAGAAGGCTGCCTTAGGGATGTCCCCAAAGTCCCAGTACTCAGGAGCTTGCTAGTACATCATTACATGAGACTTTCCATGGCAGGGACCTGAACAATAGAGATTTTCAATAGCTCCTTAGATGATTCTAATTTACAGGATACCTTGGAACCACTTCCCTGGAAGGCTTCAGGAGTTATCTTCTGGCCGTGGAAGGATGCATGGGTCTTTAAAGCTGTTTAAGAGTCAAATGCTCATTACTATTTATTCTGTTACCAAATGTTTTAAAATTCAATGCCTGTAGCATTGACTGAGTTTCAAAACATTTAACACTGATGTAAGTAGAAGATATTGCCTAATGCCTCTGTTGGTTTGGAAGTGCAATAAAATGGACTCCCCCCCCCCCGGGAACAAAAGGAGTTAATGACTGCACAAAGCTATGAAGGGCTGATCCTATGATTTTGTTGACAGCCAGTGTCTCTCAGGTCCCTCACAGGTGTTCAGATATTCTCCCTGGAAACCTGGAGAAGAGCCATAAACCACTCCAAAACAGGAAAAGGAAAGTGATGTTTGGATTAGGAGGATACGATCTGGCACTGGAGATAGTGGAAATGTGACATAGGACTCCAAGGAAGTATGGCCTGGTTCTATTGCTGAATCACTATATGCACTTTAGTTTCATAGTCTGCCCAAAGGAGGGACTTATAGCTATTTATAGGAGCACATACAAATGTGCTGTACCCAACTGTTTTAATAGAATGTATAAACTGTTAGTAATGAAGTATCATTCGATACAGACCTCAGGAGTGAGGATGAATAATCTTGATGCTGCACAATCCCTTTTTATTTTTTATTTCTTCTGTAATCATTGCTTTCCAAAACACAGGTGCTCCACATTGGAGCTTACATCTCTCTGAGTTCAGGGTGGAATCAAAGCTTTGGAGGAAAATGGAGACAGAAAATTTTGGAGAAGTTCCGTGTCCTCATGCAGCTTTTACTTTTATACAAATGAAGATGATTTTACACTTGGGGCTGTAAGATATGATTGAAGTAATAAAAAGTGAAGACACCTATAAAGAAAAGCAAATATGATATTTGTGCTGACTAGGGAGGATACATAGTAAGTCCTAAATTGTTCATGACTTGGACATAAACTGAGTATCAAATCCATCTGGATGCAGATTAGAGCATGATGAAGTGTTTAACATTGGAACACCACCTTAAATCTTCAGAGGTACTGAGAAATAAAAGAAACTGAATTATTCATATTGTGTAATTGTGTTCTGCGCTGTCATTTCATCTAAGTGAATTAGACGTAGGTAAGTAAGTCACAATGTTAAACTTATAGATAAGCATGCTGAATGTAAGAAAGACTCCTCAGATTTATGGTGAATCAACTTCTTTTAATCAACTTTTTACTTTTAATATGTTCACTCCCTTTATACTATTAATTACAAAGATGACACCCAGTTAAAACTGGTTCACTTCCTTTATACTATTAATTACAAGGGATGACACCCAGTTAAAACTCAAATGAGCCAGCTCAATAATGTATGCAAATACAGGAATATGAGCATGCTCTTGAATGTTAAGTTTCTGATCCATAATCACTCTTGTAACTGGAATCAACTCACAGAACATATACAACACCTGATATTGTTCACAACACTCATTATATAATACTTGTTACATGACACTTGCTATATCACAAGTTCATGTAGCTACTCATCCTCTTTATTATTAGGTCAAACATCTGCGGAATGGCAGGCACTTCTGTGAGTCTTTCATGGGTGTTGGTTTGTGGCCACTGCTAAACTCCATTTGAGGAAAGCATCATCCTTCTCACTCATCTCCTATGGAAACCCAGTGAACAGGTGAGCAAGCAAAGACTTAATTCCATCTGGTTGGCTTTTTGAGTCCATGAGATATGGACTTAACAAGCTATCCTCATTCTATATTCCTAGCTATTTTGTAGTCTCATTTCCCATTAGAAAATGAGAGATGATAATTGTGATAGAAATTAGATATATAAAGATGAAAAGGATACGCTATTAGTTAGACCTCACTGCCTACCACTTTCTTCATGCCACCACTACCTTAAAGAGAAAAGGGGAGAAACAGACTAGACCATTGGTTAATGGAGCCATTAGAGCTTCCATTAATTAAAGGATGACAGCTGCTCTCAGGGTGAGTCATCTGGTTTAGGATTGAGCCCATGTTTGATATTCTCTTGAGTGTATATGAAATCCACTGTCTTTGCTATTTGGCTGAGTAAAAAACTCAGATTCCGTGTAACTAACAAGCCTTTGGAGTCCCTATGTTTGATAGTGATGACAATTTCTTACTGATTTGATTCTTTTCCTTTCCCTTTATGTTTGAGAACAACATATCCTTGGACTATCCTCTTGATTAGTATGCAGAATCACTTATCCATTTCCAAATGTCATTATCTACAGTCTACAAAACATGCTAAATGTTTACCAAGTTACTCTTGATCCAGTTTTAATGCTTATGTTGGGTATGAATAAACCAGGCGGACATAATCTATAACTTGATGGAGCTTCCAGACTGATAGAATATACTGATGTGTGCATGGAGCTAACAGACTAGGGAGGGAAGACCGCAACAGGGATGTTGATCTAGGTGAAAAGGGGTATGGCAAGTCTTCATAGAGAAGAACTCAGAACTAAAACATAAAAAGAACATAAAACTTTGAATGTCTAAAAGGGCATTAACAACCCTTCATAACTGATTAGGATGTTACACTTAACATAGCACCCATTACATAATTAGCATTTAATAAATATTTTGAAGGTATGAGTGCAAATTAAAGGTGGGAGTGGAAATCGTTCCCTCATCAGACCGTACCCAGACTTCCTGGAATGCTCTCTTTATAATGTCCTGCTGAACTCAATTTCAGAAATGAGTGTTTATAAGCCAATTTAGGGGAATTTCTTGATATCTGCTTGCCTTATTACCTTGATCTGAATTTTTCAAAGTCATAGTTCGGCCATAAACAAACAAACAAACAATCCTACTTTTGATATCTAATCGAGCTATTTTAAGTAATTTTCACCTTCAGATTTCCTCATTCTTCTCATTGATCGTAAATATTCAGCTGGCAGACAGGCAGGGCAGAACATGTCTGTAATCCTAGAATCTGAGAGGCTGAAGCAGGTGTACTGGAGTCTAATCAGCCTGGCTCAAATAGGCAGACTGTATTAATCAGGATTCTCCAGATGAATAGAATTAATAAAACACACACGTGTATGTACAGATACAAATGGATTTATTAGACTAGTTTGTGGGCTGTAGTCCAGCTAGCCCAACATTATTTGTCCACCAACAGGTCAAAGAATCCATCTAATAGCTGTCTGGTCCATGAGGCTGAATGTCTTAGCTGGTCTTTAGTATACTCCAGAATTCTGAAGAAGTATACTCTATTGTCATTGAATGAATGGACTTGCCAATGATTGTAAGGGAACCAGGCAAAGAGAGAGTTACTTTCTTCCATGTCCTTTATATAAGCTGTCACCAGAAGGTGTTGTCCAGATTAAAGGTGGATAATCCCACCTCAAATAATTTTATTACAAAAAATCCCTTATAAATAAGCCTAAATGCTTGCATTTCAGTTAATTCCAGATGCAGTCAAGTTGACAACCAAGCATAGCCGTTACACAGACCCTGTCTCAAAAGGAAACAAACCTCTACCTGTGTCTGTTGAGTTTGGAGTTGAGGTGGGCTCTCTGTTGTATTGAAATGGTAGACTTAAATACATTCTGTACTATTTTAACAAATTCTTAATGGTTTCTCTACAAAACAAGGTTAAAATTTTTGAAGGCCAATATGCATAAAGTCTCAGTTCCCTTACTCTCTTTCTGCTTTCAGAGGATTTTTTTCCTTGTCTTTTTTTCTGTAATGGAAGAATTGATTTCTACAGCATTGCTTGTTCTAGACATTAGTTGAAAATATTATAGAGAAGTTATATGTGCAAAATAACATGCCGAATAAATAGTAGACAGCCTTTTCAATTACTATTTTCACAGGCTCTTGGTAATCTATCCTGAAGTTTAGATAAGGTGTTTGTTATATGAGTGCTTCTTCAAGCCATGTACCAAGTTTACTATGAGTAATTTTTTTATATGGGGAAAAGATCCATATCTTTTATTGGGTTCTTCATTTCTTAACCCTTCGTACATTTCAAAGTCATCCCGTATTTATTTAAGCAGAGTGTCTCTGCTTTCATGCTTCAAAGATAATAGTTCACAGCCACATTCATTATGTTCAAACGACTCTGTATTCTATTTATATTTTTGCTTCATTAAGATTCAAAGCCAACATCCCTAGCTCTTTCATCTTTCCTGTTCCAGTGTCTGTCTCAAGTTGACTTCTCTTCCTGCAGACATTTTAATGATGCTTTATTCCATGTTTCAAGGTGCACACTTGGAACTTATATGTAAATGTTCACAGTTCTTTCTGCCCTCGGCAGCAGCTATACCATTATACATCAGCACTATTTACCTTAAATTGCCATGTTTTTTCAATTTTCTCTAACCAGCTTTACTTTTGACTGAGACTGGGGGTGAGGGAAGACTCCTCGCTGATCTCCAGGTCTGTGTTTTTTTCAGATTGAGTTTATCTTCAATATCATCACCTACCATATTTTATGTCTAGCAAGATATTTTCTAGATAACTCTTCTTATTCCAAAATCCTTCTTTAACCTTGACTCCAACTAAATGTTTCTTGAATGTCCTAAAGGTTCTTTTGAATCATTTTCATTAAAGTTTTGACCACCTTTTATATCTTGGGTTAATCTGCTCCTGTTTCAAAGACGCATTCCTTCATGGTGTATTTCATGTTCAGCCTTTCCTACCTTCTTACTGCATTATTTCTTTATCTTACCTCACAGTATGCATATCTGTGAGCTCTCTCTCTTTCTTTCTCTCTTTCTCTTACACCACACACACACACGCACACATACACATGCATACACACTCACATACACATCAACGAAAGACTCAATAGAGCAGAAACACAAAAACAAAATTCCATATGGTAGCTTCATTTTTCCAATAAGAAAATTATGTAGTAACAGGAATTTTAGCCATTAATTGTATATTATCTAAGAAATGAAAAAAATAAGTGACAATCATTTCAGAATGCCTGAGAGAATGAAAACACGAGCCTAAGTGGGATAATAACTTAATGAATAAGTAATGAATTACTTATTCATTGTTTAGTATGTGCCTAGCTCTGATACACATTTGATATCAACTTTTGTTCTTTAATTCCAGATTAAATTATCTGGTGAGTCAAATCTGTGTACATAATCATACAGGATGTTGGTAAAGTCTTAGAGATCACCTATCTAAACCTAGAGTTTTATACATGATGATACTAAACTAGATAATAAGAATTACAGCATCCAAGGTCACACACCAGTTTAAAAGTAGGTTTATTGGAATTAAACACACAGTATTACTACAATCCTCACCTTCTGATTGGTAATTCAGTTTTAATTGTGTAATAAAAAACAGAATTTTCAAATACAGATTTAATATTGAAAGTGGTGTGATAGCAGTGAAGATTAAATATACAACACAGTTTTGGAGGGAGAAAAAGCTATGTGATTAGTTTCCCACCAGCGAGTATAGAGATGTGAAGAGACATATTTCTGGGACACCCCAAGCTAGCAAGAGTTCTCTGCTGCTTCTTGTGACTGTCTTCTGGGGCTGGTTTATGGTGGAGTTCACATCATTGAATAATGAGTATTATATAAATTCATGCTGAGTTTCTCCTTATTGTGTTTTTGGAAAAAGGTTATTCAGTAAGATAATTGCGTGATATTGCAAACTGTGGACTGTATTTTATGTTAAGGAGACTCACATAAAGGGCAGCTGATTCACAGGATGTTCTTTCTACGTCATATAAAACAAAAGTATTGGAAGTGCTTATCCATGAACCCCTCTGCAAGTTCCTTAATTTCAGCAGTTAATTGACTCTGATACACACTGTTAACAAATATAGCTTGCTGACTTCACACTGAAGGGTTGGTAGAGTTACTTTGTATTGCTATGTTCTACTCAGTACGGCTTTAGTTATAATGGTAAGCTGTCACAGGTTATACATTTCTTCCTTGGTTCAGGAACAAATGATTTGCATCACACAAAGAAATTTCCCCAAAGTTAAGATATTTAAAAAGACGTTTTGGAATTAAATGAAACATTGTCACTAGTATGACTTGACTCTAGTTTTAGCGATTTTGCAATCATCATAATTGCCTTTGTTTATCATGTGTTATTTTAAAATTGAACAAAAGAAATGGATTGAATTGCCTTTCTTTTGAGTGTGTCATTGGGACCTCTCCAAGGGCTCCTGCAGTGATATGTGTTTTACGGACATGGACACACACACACACACACACACACACACACACAATGTAATAAAAGTCTTAATTTGATATTTACATATAATAATGGGAGAATTTTATTTCTACATCTGTATGTACATATATGTAATGTATATGTATTTATACATTACATTATACCCATATATTGTACTTCTAAGAATTTAAGATTTCTTGGGTGTCTAATTGTTGGTTTTCCTTAGCATGATGTTCTCCAGTATTCCTGCCTTGTGTCAATCAATCTCTTTGAGAGAGAATCTCCCTTTATTCGCATATTGCATTCTTTACGTGTATCCTGTCTTCTTTTATTTTTATTGGAATAAAAGTTGCTTCAGTGTTTAAGGGATTTCTTAACAGCACATTTATCTGCATATGACATTTCAATTTCACAAATGATTAAGGAGTATATCTCTTCAGAGAGGGTCTTAAACATTGAAGCAAAGAAATAAAATGCATAACAATAAAAGAAAGGGCACACGAGAGACAAAAGAAAGGGACATTCATGCCAATAGATTGGTAAGTCTAGTTACTCTTAGAATAACCAATCACTTCTCTTAACATATAAAATGTCAAGTAGCATATTTTAAAACATAGAAGAAAATCTATTTAATTTAAAATTGGTTCTTGTAACTTCCAGCGTTACTTAGAGGATGAAATGACTAAGGTTAATGGACTTACATATGTCACTAGCTAAAATGGTTGATGGAAATATGAATTTAAGGGATTGGGACAGATATTTCAAGCCTGTAGTGACATGTTATCAATCTCTGAAATGACTTTGTTTCCAGTTTGTCTGAAGATTGAGGCACATTTTTGCCAAGTTTTAATTATACGCATATTTTTTTGCTCTAAGGAAGCAATCTAATTTTTTTCTGTGCTTTAACCATATAATCACAGTCATGGAAATGAATCCTTATTCACCATTTGTCCCATAGAAAGAATAATTATCACAGAAGGCTGCTGGATCTTAGAAGCAAAATGAGGGGGCTTGATTATCGATAGAGTGACCTTACACCTACTAATCAATTTTACTTCTTTAAAGAAAAAATACAAAGAAAAAAAAAGGAGCAAAAATACTCACAACCAATCAAAATGCAGAGTTTGGAAAACAGCATAGAAAAATGTAGTTCTAGTGGAAAAATGTAATGGGCTGGAGGAACGGTTTTTCTGGTTAAAGCACTGGCTGCTCTTTTGGAGGACCTGCATTTAACACCCACCACTCGTGACAGCTCATCATCAACTGTAACTCTAGTCCAAAGGGATCAGAAGCTCTCGTCTGGCTTTGGCAGGTACCAGGCCTGCATGTGGGTGCACAGACATACATACAAAGTACTCCATATACATTAAATAAAAAGTAAATAAAGAACACATATTTATTCACAGCTTTCAGCAGGTAGTTTTGGGGCCAACATTTTTGCTTTCAAAGTAATGTTCTTTTTGAGCTACACTTTTACTTTCACTTGAGAGATTAATTCCAAATGATGACAACTAACAAGAAGGAAACATGATGTGGAAAGGAAGCCAGTTACTGTCTTCATAGCTTGTGAGCACCATATTACTGAGTTTCTGATCTTAACATCATTCATGTGCCTTATTCGGGACATCTAGAATAAGAACAAAGTCCTCGTGAACCCCAGGGAATGACCAGCAATGAAGACTCCTGAGATTTTGATAGCGTGAGAGCCATGCTGTTTGGGTACAGGAAATCTTGACCAATTCTGCCACTAGCGTGTGCTTAGCTGGCTTTCAAAGACTTCAGTTGCTCTGAAGTCCCTCGTGTGCCCATTTCATTGTCAGCAAACCTGTTCCACAAACATCTCTGCTCCTCCTTACCCCTTCAGAGGCACCGTCCTTGTCTACTGACTTTCTAGCACCATTCCTCATTCCTTGGCATTGATTCGCTTTTCAGCATCTTACACACACACTTAAATGATACATGCATGCCTTAGGTAAGCCTTTTACTTCTTCTTTATCCTTGAAGTCTAGGAGAGGCCCATAATGATTTGTTGATGTAAGTGATTCACGATACAGGGAGGAGGTAAGAGGTAATTTGAGGTTTTATTTTCAAAATGTACACACGGCTACAGGATCATTAGGATGAATGGTGAATTCATCCTATCTCTTGAAGTTTCCATGCTCATTTGAAAGACCTATAGCTGCATTTGTATCTCTCCATATGTGCATATGAATAGCAAGTTGTAGAAACAAAACAAAAGCAAATAATAAGACCTAGTTTGGCCAAAGATTTAATTAAATTAATCCTTAATTGGATATGGTGGTAGAAATCAACAATCCTATCACTTGGTTGTCTGATAAACGGATCACAAATTTAATGCCAGCTTGGAAATACAGAGTACACACCTGTCTTAAAAGACATTTAGCTATTGTTAATATTCTAGTTATTTCAAAGTTATATCTAACTTCTTGTGTGTACATGTGTGTATTGGGTTGGGGTGTTCACTTGTAAGCAGGTATATAAATGTAGATGTGAAGGCCAGAAGTTGACATTGAACATTTTACTCAATTGCTCTCCACTTTATTTATATTACATTGATTTATGTGTTCATGTGTTTATTTATGTCTGTCCCATAGTGCAAATGTGTAGGCACGGGTCACAAGACAACATATGGAAGGGAATTGCTTCCCTCCTTCTACCACATTGAGTCCCGGGGATGCAACTTGGGTTCTGCGTTTATCCATTGAACCACCTTTCTGGACCTCTTCCAGGCTTTACAGAGATCCTAGATGCCATCTAAATTCAGATCTTCATGACTGCATGGCATAGATTTTACAGACTGAGCCATTTCACTAGCCCTTAGATACATTTAAGATTTGTAACATATTTTCTTTTAGTGGCAAACAGGTGGAAGCTGGGGATGTGCAGGAAAATGGTTAAGGAAGAAGTTAGTTAACATCAACATCAACTACCTTTGACTTTTAAAATCCTCTTTTAGCATGGAGATGGCTTAGTCCTTCCATCATTTCCTTGGTAACAGAAAGCTACATGACAGTACACATTGAGAACTATACCTTTGGATGCTGGTTCTGGTTACTTTGGAGGAGAGTGCATGTATTCATGCATTCGGTTCTCAATATGCATAATAGTTACCATTGGCTGTAGAGGCAATCTGGTGGCCTAGTTTACCTTGAGAGAAACTGAAGCTATTCTTGCAACAGAACTGTTATCATTTTATGTTTGTATCCAAAAGTGATGTCCTAGTTCATATCTTAAGAGTGGAAATGTTGGTGATAGTCTCACAATGAATTCACAAATTCTTGATCTTTCTACCATTGCCATTATTATTTTCTTCAGTAGCAATATTTCAAAAGATGCTGCTGCACTGAATAATCCTTACACTTCAATTTTTAGGCAAAGAAAATTTCTCCCTTTAGAGGATTTAAAATAGTGACTTAAAAGTAGAGACCTAATGCACTGTCTTATTTTTTGTTTTGTTACTTGCATCCTTTTTGTTTGGGGCCAAATCTCTATCATGTTGAGTTGGCTTCCTTCTCTGTGGTCCTCTAGACCCTACTTCAGCACATCACTGTCTCTGCTCACATGGCTCACTGAAGACTTGTTTATAATCAGATTGATCAGATATGATATTATACCCTTGATATCTGGAACATAGACAAAACATTTATGTTCACAGACTCCGTATGTACCATAGATGAGGTATTTTCTCTCCCCCCCACTTTTATATAGCAGTAACACACATATTTTACTTACATTTAGTAAAACGCAAATGCTCTTTGAGGCTTAATTTCAGTGTGTGTGGCCTAATTATATTTTCCTAATTGTCCTCAAAATAAGCACCTGTTCTTTTCTCCCAAAAGCAATCTCTCTCTATCGTATTTGTGATATTGCATTTCTTTAAGATTACAATCAGCCTTTTAATTTTTTAAATTTAGTTTTTGACAATCTCATATGAGTACTGTGATTGTATCATCCTCTCATTTTTTCTCATTTTTTCCATATGACTCCACTGTTAAAAAAATTATGGCTTCCTATTCTTTTAATTATAATTGTTACATTTATGTCCATATATGTGTGTATATTTATATATACAAACTGCTGAGAATATTCAGTGCTGGTTATATGGATTAAACCTTACCCCTTGACACTAGCTAACACTTCAGGGAGTCCATCCCTGAAAAATATTGATTCTTCCCTCTCCCTGTAATCATCAATTCCCCACCCACATTGACATGTCAATTGGTATTGATATTTTTAAGATTTAATTTAAGCAACCATATTGTTGCTTTCCTGGATATAGCTTCCCATCATATATGACCCACACTGGTATCCTGCCTTATAATCTTGACAATCCCTGTTCCACAATGTTCTCTGAACTTCAGGTATAGGTATTGTGCTATAGATATATCAGTTGGGTTCAAGCTGCCCTACATTCTGTTGAACTCTGAATTTTGACCTATTGTGTGGCCTTTTCTAATGCTCTCCAACTGCTGCAAGAAAAAGCTCTTTTGATAAGGGTGATAGCTTTATTTTCAGGGATTTTGTAAATGTGTACAATGAACACGCTCGCAGCTACCTTCCACATGCCTCCCTCTAGTTTTCCTCATATTCTATCGTTAGACTTCTCCCAACTTCCACCCCCACTTCTCTTGGCAAGTTACTAAACCCAGTTAGTACTGCCCATATGTGCTTGAGTATGGAACTGCCCAGTGAAGCCTGGGCAATCTACTACTTGCCATATTCTCAAAAAAGAATGATTCATCTTCTCCCATCAATTATCCACTGTCAGTATCTCCTCAGTCATGGGAGGCCCTACAAATCATCTATTCCATCTGTGCCTGAATTTTGAATAATTTAACCTTGTATAGATCTTGGGCAGATGGCCACAAAGGCTGTGAGAAGCCTTGCCAAATCATAAGACAGTATTTCATAGCCTCCTCACCCCTCTGGTTTTTGCTTTCTTTTGCCTCCTCTCCAACATTGTTCCCTGAGTCTTGGTGGGTGTGGTGTTGATTTTCTTGTCCTTGATAGGGCTGGGTACTCCTGTCTTATCATCATCATTCTGATCGGTTCTGCCCACTGCAAGCAAACAAACAAACAAATCCCCAACCAACCAACCACCAAACAAACAAGCAAACAAGAAATAAATGTTTCTCTGATCAAAGCTGAGAGCAGCCCAGGTCTGTAAGTATAAACATAAGAATTTCAAAGGCAATTTGACACCATAATCATGTAGTAAAATAACAAAAAGCTCTATCCTAGGATCTTTTGCCTTCCAGCCATGGGGTTTTGACCAGGATAACACCACAAGACATGAAATTCCCTCCTGTAGAACAGATTTCAGATTCAATTAACAAATATATAGTTACTCTAAAATTATCCTATTATGATTATACCACGAGGCATGTTTTACATCATACACAGTCCACTCCTGTGTAAGACTACTGATGTCTTTTCTGGTCCCAAAGCCTGATAGAAACTTCTGGAACTTCAAAAGCTAAAGAGTATGGAGGAAGTTTCTATGAAAATTTGAGATTGATGCCTCTATGTCCTACAGCCAAACTGAGTACTGTCTTCAGTGACAGAATCTTACCATGCAGTTATAGTGAATAATCAAGGCGAGTAGCAATACTCTCTATTGTTTTGGGCACCTCTGAAGCCTGCCTAATCAATAACTCCTAATAAAATAACCCATTTTTTGCTCTACAACTTTTATTTAGCAACCCATGTCTTACGGGAATGGGCATTTTCTACCCATACAAGATAATTCTATTAAAAATTTGTTTCTAAGTACTCTTTTGAAATTAGCTATTAAGTAGAGGGTTGCCATAAAGATTTTCTATGCAACCCTCATTTTGGCTAATGCACCATGTCCTCATTTCCCCTCTCCCCTCATCCCATCCATGTTTAAGCCTCAATATTCATTTCTTTTTTTTTCTTTCTTTTTCAAGTGTTTATTGTCACTCAACTTGTTTTTCAAGTTGTATTATGTAGTAGGCTTCCATATATCCTTCTTTGG
>NC_022010.1:37033958-37034942 GCF_000317375.1 Microtus ochrogaster
GGCCTCCAGTATTTCTCATCACTACTTCTGTTTCAACTATAGTCCATTATCCACCTTCCTTAAATGTGTCTACTTTACAAAGAGCGCCTATCTCCTTTCTGGGTGTCCATTTATATTGCTAGTTATATATGCAAAACTAAGATTTGAAGCTAGGATCTACATTAGACAGACTATAAAGCATTTGTCTTTCTGGGTTTAAGTTACATCATTCGGCATATTTTTAAAAAATTATTCTGTTTATTTACCTGAAATTTCATGGATTAATTTTTATTTAAAGCAGAATAACATTCTACTATGCATATGTGCCACATCTTTTTATCCATTTATATGTTGATAGACATATAAGTTGATTCTACCTCCTAGCTACTGTTAAGATAGCAATAATGAACATTTGTCTCTGTAATAGAATACAAAGTTGGTGCAGGATATGGAACCTCAGATGTGGCATAGTATTTATATTTATAGGGTTTTTTTTGAAAACTTTAGACTCATTTCCAATGTGCCTGCACGAGTTTAGAGTCTCAGCAACAAGGTATGAGTACTCTTCATTCATCATATCTATGGCAGCATTGTTTGCAATCTGTATTCTTAATGGTGATCATTTTTGACTGGAATGAAGTATAATCCCTTTTGATGATGATATGAGTAGCTATATAACAGTCCCTAAAGACTCCATCAAAAACCTTGTAGAGCTGATAAACTATTTTACCAATTGAAGCATGCAACATTAACATGCCCAAATGAAGAAATTACCTACATAACAATGATGAACAGACTGAAAAATGAATCAAGGAAACAATCCCATTGGTAATGGATACACATACATAATTAAACAAACCAAATCAAAACAACAGTAACATCAACAAACAAATGAACAAACAAAACCCAATCTTGGCAGTAAACTTAATCAAGGAAATCAAAGAACTCTACAATAAAAACTTCATGATACTAAAGAAACAAATTAAAAAAGAAACTATGATCTTT
>NC_022010.1:37035167-37040689 GCF_000317375.1 Microtus ochrogaster
GGAGGCAGAAAACCTTAATAAATAAATAAATTTAAAAAAAGAAACTAAAATGTGGAAAGACATTATCCCATGTTCATGTGTTAGATACAAATATTATCTATTTGTATTATTTAATAATATGAAAGTGAGCACCCTATCAAAAGCTACCAAGAAATTCAATGAATTTACAATAAAAGTCCTAACACCAATCTTCACAGACATAGAAAATGTACCAAAATTTATATGTAATCACAAAAGACCAATGTTAGCCAAAGTAATCCCAAATGAAAAAGAATATTGGGAGTAATTGGTGTAGGAGGTTCTTCTGTTTTTGTGCTGCTTTCATTGGTTGAATAAAGAGACTGCCTTGGCCTTTTGATAGGGCAGCCCTTATGTGGGTGGAGTAGACAGAAAAGAATGCTAGGAAGAAGGGAAGTATGGCAGATGCCATGAATCTCTGGCCTGAGATAGATGTAGGTTAGAATCTCTCCCGGTACGCCACGACCTCGTGGTGACATACAGATTATTAGAAATGCGTTGAATCAAGATGTGAGAGTTAGCCAGTAAGAGACTAGAGCTAATGGCCAGGCAGTAATCTAATTAATACAAGTTCTGTGTCATTATTTCTAGGGTTAAGCTAGCTAGATGGCCTAGAGCCAGGCTGCTGGGATGAAAAGCAGGCCCATGTCTTCTTACAACAAGTAACAGTACTATACATGATACCAAATTATACTGCAGATCCATAATAATAAAAGCAGCCTATACTGTGGGACAATGGTCTTGTACTGTGTAAAGATTTGTCACTTGCATTTTATTAAAAACACTGATTGGCCAGTAGCTAGGCAGGAAGTAGAAGCAGTGCAGCCAGGCAGGAAATAGAAGTGGGGCAAAAAGAACAGGAAGATTCTGGGAAGAGGAAAGTTCAGCCAGCAGTGATCACCCAGACACAGAGGAAGTAAGATGAGAATGCCTCACTGTTAAAGGTACCAAGCCATAAACAAAAATAATGGGCTAATTTAAGATGTAAGAATTAGTTAATAAAAAATGCCTGAGCTACAAGGTCAACTATTTTATCATTAATGTAGAGTTCTGTGTGTTTCTTTGGGACTGATCAGCTGTGGGACAAGGTGGAACAGAAACCTCTGTCAACAAAAGGTGCCAATATGGATAACTAAATCCACGTAAAACTTGAGAGAGTTTGGGAAGGAATTCTGGACGCAAAGAGGAGAGAGTTAAGCATGGCTTGTTGGTAGCAGCTTTTTCTCAGGTGAGCTCTGTTTGTTATAGACAAGCATGTTTCATTAAAAAGAGGTTTCCTGACTCAGCTTTAGCTGCAAAAACCTTGCAGCTATTTTAAGAGGCTCCACCGCCAAACACTTAAATGGTATTTATGAATAGCCAACCACATGGTTTTTGGCATTGGCAAGGAACTTGAAAGTCCACAGAGTTGTGGCAATAAACATGGCTCTGGCCATTACTTCTGACATGAGGCTAGACTCTCAGAAATTTAAGGAATAGGGTGAATCCAGCCATCAAAACCATGGCTTTATTCCTAGCCATATTGCTTAGCAAATTAAGGACTCATATGGTTAGAAAAAGAGACACACAGGAAAGATATATTCATAGATGAAGAAAACCTCTAAATGGTTTATAGTGTTTTAAAAAAATATATGTAGGCTTAGAGAGAAAAGAAAAAGGATAAAGCCCTTAAAATATAAAAGAAAGAGAGTAGTTGAGTGTAGTAGCACACACCTTTAATACTAAAACTTGAGAGGCAGAGGCAGGCAGATCTCTGAGTTCAAGGACAACCTGGCCTACAGAGTGAGTGTCAGGACAGCCAAAGATACACAGAGAAACCTAGTCGCAAAAAGCCAAAAGTTAAAAGTAAAAATAAAAGAAACAGAATTTAAAATAAAACCACATAAAGATGGAAAATACACAGAGAATTTGGATACTGTATGTCATTATGTTGACTTTGAATTGTTTGATAGCTGAGGAAGGAGCAACAGCTGCTAAAAGACATTTGATTATAAATGCTGCTGGATAAATCCAACATATATATTCTAAAAATGCCTTGACTTCAAAGTTTAAGTCAAAAGGTATGTTACTTTGGAGAAGAGGTTTTGCTTTTGTTTCCACAGTAAATGAGAGGCTGTGGATTCATTCTAAGAAAAATCAGGTTTGATCAAGGAAGACCACCTGAGAAATCCCTAATAGGAGTGGATGGCCCAGATGTCTGAGTTCTACACCTTAGGTCCCCATAATATTATCAGTGCCCTCAGTCAGCAGGAAATAGCCTGGAAAACTATGTCCACATTCCCAAAAAGGAGACTTTTCTTTGTTTGGAGTGTTGGTTACAAGTTGTTATGGATAGTGGTCAGGAAGAAAGCTAAACAAGGGTGATTAGATTCACAATTCTTGTTTTGAAAAATAAAGCAGGAAGAACGTGCTGTGGGACAATGGTCTTTTACTTTGTAAAGATTTGTCACTGATATTTTAATAAAATGCTGATTGGCCAGTAGCCAGGCAAGAAGTAGAGGTAGGGAAAACAGGTTGGAAGTAGAGGTGGGGCAACAAGAACAGGAGAATTCTGGGAATAGGTAAGTTCGGTCTGCAGTTGTCACCCAGATGCAGAGGAAGCAAGAAAATGCCTTACTGATAAAGGTACCAAACAACATGGCTAACATGGACAAAAATAATGGGCTAATTTAAGATGTAAGAATTAGAAACAGGAAGGGGAACAGAGAAAAATGTAGAGCTCAATAAAAGTCACTAAAATGGAATTAGTTAATAAGAAAAGTCTGAACTACTAGGCCAACTAGTTTATAATTAATGTAGAGTTCTGTGTGTTTCTTTGGGACTAATTGGCTGCAGGACCAGGCAGGACAGAAAACTCTGTCAACAAGCCTAATAAAGTTTTTTTTTAAAGAAAAAAAGACACATAGTCAATGGAGTAGAATTGGGAATCTAGATATGAGTTCACAGAACGTTTTTTATTTCATCAAAGTTTTCACAATGATGCCAAAAATGTATATTGAAGAAAAGTCAGCATCTTCAACAAAAGAATTATGGGAAAACTGGATTTCATTATGTGAAAAAATGCAACAGGATCTCAATCTTTTGTCATGCACAAAACTCAACTCTAAATGAATAAAAAGCCTCAGTGTAAGACCTAATACCCTCCTTATATACCATCTTCAATTACACTGTTCACTTTCCATGGTAGCATCAATTCAAATTCCTATATTAGCTAATATTATATGTATGTATATATTTGTATAATATATTTCTATATATAAATATCTATGTGTTTGTATGACTTATTATATTGCTTCAAGAATTTGTGGGGAAGGAACAGGAGGAGAGGAGGGAGGGGAAAATGGTTGGTGTGCAAAACAATGAGAAAAATTAATAAAAAAAGGAGCATGTTAGTAATTAAGATAATTGAAGTATTTTTAAGATAAATGGGGCAGTGGAATAAATACTTCTCATTACCAAGTAAGGCCATAAAACTTGGTGCAGAAATGTGTGCTGTTTGCCATTTACTTTTTCTTACTTTGCTAGAGTAATTTATATAGACATTGCATTTTTTTTCTCATCACTTCTTCTGTTTTACAACTATATTAATTAGTACATTGGTAGTTGTGAATTTACAATTTAGTTTTACATTTTAGAATATTTAAAGGTGAATAAGACTTAGCTAGAAGAGAACTGATATTTGACAATACTAGTAATATGTGTTTTCTTTCACGGAAGATTCATGTTTCTCATTTTGTCATGAAGAGTTACATTACATTAGGTAAAAGTATGGTTTTATCTTCTCATAAATAAGTGTAAGTTTGACAAGGGCTGAACTATGATGTACTTACTCCTTTTCATTGTATTTAAACTGGGACTATATCTTCAAGAATTCAATTGACAGAGGAGTTCCAAGTTACTGGGGCTCAGAAAAGATGTTGCGTCAGAAATGGAGATGTGTGCACAGTCCGTGTGAGGAAAAAGTCAGAGCAGCAAGTGGATTCATGGGAAAATGAGTGCTGCACTGGATTCTCACTAAATTTAAGCCACCATGCTACATAACATCATTGCCCTGCTGCAGATGTCGGAAGAAAGACACTTGTGATAGAAATTAGAGACGGATGTTAGGATCTAGTAGGAGACCCAGCAAGAACAGGTACCCCAGGCCTAATAGACAATGGTAATGAGCTGTAACTGGAAATAGGGCCTGTACCACTTTTTCTCGTATAATACTTTTGTGAGCTTTTTTACTTCCTTTTCTAATCTTATGGTCTGGCATTTGGTGTGAAGGTAGTATTTTATATATATTTAATGTGGTTCCATACTGGAACATTATCAATTGTTTAAAGTAAATCAATCAAAGTGTGTGTGAGTGTGTGTGTGTGTGTGTGTGAAAGATGGAGATATACCAAGTCTTGATTCTGATTTGTTTTCTCTTGAACCACTAAGTCCTAATTTAAAATGCATTGGATTCCATCAGTGCTGCTATCTTCCCTTGGCCTGTAAATTTTGTATTCGGGACATACTGATGGTGATAACCATAGCAACAGCTGTGCCATGACATGAAAAACTGATTTCATTGTTTCAGTTCCCTTGGAGGAATGTGTTATGACAATTAAGTTTTCTCAACCTATGAATCAGACATCAAAGGTGTTTTCAACTCGAGGGTCATTTCCAGTGTCACATAGCTTTGATGGGCACCTATAGAAATCATTGCAGACTCTTCAGAGCTGAGGGGTCTAAACCTATCTTAACTGCTCTGTGGTTTGACATCAAGCTCAACTGTTTAAGTGAAGTTGTTTTGAACAAGATGACTTCCAAATGCACTCCTATGTGAGAGGATCTACTAGAAGGTGGGAATTGAGATAATGGAGTTATCTGTGTAGGAATCCCTGGGTTGGCAATTAGAATCAATCAGTAAAAGAGGAAAATGAAAGTAATAGTGGGGACAAATGGGAATAAATTCTGAAGGTGTGGCTTCCAGGAAATGAATAAGCTATTTGGCATTGTCTGCGTGAAAATAAAGCATTTTCTTCAGTGTGCACAGTATTGTGTAGACAATATCCTGGCTTCTTGTGCTAGACATCTGACAAGAGAGGGCGTGTTCTACCTCTTTTGTCCTTGATCTCATCAAGAACTTTGAGTCATAAATTTTCATTTCATATTTAGCATGTTAAAATTGTATTCTCTATTTAAATTTATCATCACATTGGTCTCTCAATTATGCTAGAGTTTAACTTGAGAATCAAAGTTCTTCTGATCAAATTGTGAGAGTCCTTTTAGCTAATATTTTTGGTTTTATTGAGGTGAAAATTACATAACACAAAATTAGGGATTTTAAAGTCACCAGCTCAGTAGCATTTTGTGAACTCACAGAGTTTTCCAACAGTCATCTATAATTTTACCACAGAAAGAAACTGATTGCTCATAAAATCATAGCTTTGTTTTATCTTTTATTTTTAAAAAAACATTTTTGTAGTGAATTCCACTGCCTTTTTAGACAAAATTGCCGGGGAGAAAATTGG
>NC_022010.1:37041514-37052498 GCF_000317375.1 Microtus ochrogaster
TTTTTTTTCCTCCTTTTCTCAACAAAAAAAAGTTACCACTAAAAAATATAAATAAATAAAAGTTATACCTTTTGTCTCATAAAATAAATAAATAAATAAATAAATTTGCTAGAACACTTTCATTTCACATTTCATTTTTCTTTTCCTTGTGGGTACTAATATATTCTACTACTCCAGAACATAATTTTATGTAAGTGTGAATATATATGCATGTATCCATATAATCAACATATATGTGAGGCATTTGTGTGTTAGCATTTTGCACATTGGTATAACTTAATGTTTCCATATTCGTTTTAATATGTTTATGGAATTTTAACTGATATACACAGCTGTATCTACCTATAGACTAATGGAATTATTAATAGATATATAATCAAGTTAGAGCATGAACATTTATGTTTTAAAGCATTTGCTAGCTAGTTATGGTCAAAAGAAATTCAAAACTTATTCTTTTGGAATTTTAAAAGATCCACCTCATTATTATTATCTGCAGTCATCCTATTCAAAACATGCCAGAACTTATTCATGTAATGTGTTTAATTTAATGTCTCACATTCACTTATATTTTCTTCAAGTTTTCAATTCCTTTTTCTAAACGTTATTTCTGATGCTGAAAGTATAAAATTATTTTCCTTTAAAAATTTAAGACTTTATATTTTAAGACTTTCCTTTGCAATTTATTTTGTATGAAGTATTAAAGTGGGAAATTCTGTTTTGTAGAACAAGAAGTTGGTCCCAAACCATTTTTTATCAGCTAGTTCTTCTCTGTCTGATCATGCTACCATTCACATATGAATTATATCTACATGGTATTTAGAGTGTCCCACAATTCACCAAGTTCACTCCCTTATTCTACCATAAATTAGTAAGACAAAGGCTAAAGTAAAAATTCAGCAGTAGAAAATACAGTCTTCTCATAGGGAGGGAGGATTGGCAAATTTCTAGTTTGGGTTATGAGGTTATAATATCAGATTCAAGCATATAAAACTTTCTCCTTTTTCTTCTATTTTTTTGTTTGGTGTGTTTTCAAATATTTTTCTATAATACCAATATGATATCTGAATAAGTGAATACAAATACATCTTAGTTAGGATGCATTTAAAGTGTTGAGGATACCAAAAAAAAAAAAAAAAAAAAAAACCATGGCCCACAGACTCAACTAAGCAGGGCTCATAGTGGCTCAGAGATACTAAAGCAACAGTCACAGAACCTTCATGTGTCTGCCCTAGGTCCTTTACATATATGTTGTAGTTGTTTAGCTTGGCTTGAGTTTTGTTGTGGCACTCCTAATAGTGGGAGTGGAGGTGTCTCTGACTCTTTTGTCTCTACTTAGGAACCATTTTCTCCTACTGGGTTGACAAGAGGGTTTGTGCCTAGTTTTATTATGTCTTCCTATGCCATGTTTGGTTGCTATCCCTGGGAAGTCTGCTCTTTTCTAAAGAGACATGGAGAAGCAGGGGATCTGGGATCGAGGTGGAGGGGAGACTGCAATCTGGATGTATTGTATGAGAAAAGAATGAATAAAGAGAAAACAAAAAAAAACCTATGGTGTTTTCTGCCGCCCTGTAGGTTTTTAAGCATTAGTGAGGCCATCTGTGATGTCACATTGAAAAGTCCTACTATGTGGTAGACAGTGACAGTTAATCACCTACTGAAATTGGCCACACAATTAAAACAATTTTGAGTATTATTGGAGATGATACAAATAAAACACAATTAATATGAATCTTAAGCCAAAGGAATATTATTTGAGTCATAATTGTCATTATATTAGCATGATTTCATCATCAATACTATTGTTTAGATACTGACTATTTCAGAAGTAAGTTATGCAGTGCATAAGCAGAATGACACAAGAACTCATTCAAACCACAAATGTGCTCCAAGATTTCAAAGAGGATACAAATAAACACGTGGATAAATTTAAAGAATGGGATCTGAATATTATCTGAATGCTCGGAAGCACAAACAGATGAATAAAACAAGGAAGTCAATACAGGATATAAAAATACAATCCAACAAAGAGATAGAAATAGCGAAGAAAAACAAAACTGAAGCAATACAGGAAATGTCAAATGAAAACCTCAGGGAAAAGCATTAAGCCATAGACTGACCTCAATACAGTAATAGCAGGTGATTTCAGTAGTCCAATCTTATCAACTA
Source organism: Microtus ochrogaster (assembly GCF_000317375.1). Lineage (NCBI taxonomy): Eukaryota > Metazoa > Chordata > Mammalia > Rodentia > Cricetidae > Microtus > Microtus ochrogaster. The sequence goes on from NC_022010.1 coordinate 37,043,681, forward strand.
TCAGGTCATCTAAGCCAACAATGTACAGAGAAAACATATGATGGTATGTCTTATGGACTCAGCAGACATTTACAGAATGTTCAGTCCAAACATTACAGAATATACATTCTTCTTGGCAATCTACAAGATACATTCTACAACTTATCACATATTATGAAACAAAGCTAGCTTTAGCACATAAAGGAAAATTAAAAGAAATCAGTATATTGTATTTGACCACAGTAATATAAATCAGAAGAAACCACAGAAAATAAACACACTCATAGACACTAAAACAAAACACTATTAAACATGACTATGTGATTATAGGAATCAAACAAATTTAAAGCTTCCTTTAAATGAATGAAAGTTCAAACACAAGCACAAAATATCAAAACTTATGGAAGATAAGGAAGGCAGTCCTGAATGGGAAGTTTATAGCTCTTGGTGCTTAGAGCTCAAATAAATTATGTTACATCTCAGCATCATTAGCCATCCGAGAAATAAGAAGTAAAATTATTTTGAGATTCTGTCTTACTCCAATCAGAATTGTTAATATCAAAATGGTAAAGGACAACAGATGCTGGCAAGGTTGTGATCAGGTTTATCAAAATAAATCTGATTTAGTTACTATTGAAACCATTGTAGAGGTTTCTTATAAAATTTAGAAATGGAACTATCATATGACCCCAGATACAACATTCATTGGCATATACCCAAAGGACTCTATATCCTATAGATATAATAATATTCATTTATGCTCATTGCTGCTCTATTCATAAGACCCAGGAAATGAAAACAGTTTAGCTGTTTATTCATTGAAGAATGAAAAGTGGATATGTAGTACATATACGCAGTGGAATTATATGCAGTTGTAAAGAAGAATGAAATTACATTCGGGTTACGAGGTAGAACCCAGTTAATATGTTTCAGGAAACTTTCTGGAACCAACATAATCAGAAAAATCATATAGAGTGATGTGATCCAAACCCAGGACAATTTTTTTCTTTTTATTTATTTATTTATTAAAAATTTCCACATCCTTCCCTCCTCCCATTTCCCTCCCACTCACCCTACTCCTTCTCCCCCTCCCTCTCCAGTCCTAAGAGCAGTCAGGGTTTCCTGCCCTGTGGGAAGTCCAAGGTCCTCCCCCCTCCATCCAGGTCTAGAAAGGTGAGCATCCAAACAGACTAGTCTCCCACAAGACCAGCCCATGCAGTAGCATCAATGCTCAGTGCCATTGTCTTTGGCTTCTCAGTCAGCCCTCATTGTCAGCCACATTCAGAGAGTCAGGTTTGATCACATGCTCCATCAGTCCCAGTCCAACTGGCCTTGGTGAGCTCCCATTAGATCAGCCCCACTGTCTCAGTGGGTGGACGCATCCCTTGCGGTCCTGACTTCCTTGCTCATGTTTTTCCTCCTTCTGCTCCTGATTTGGACCTTAGGAGCTCAGTCCAGTGCTCCAATGTGGGTCTCTGTCTCTATCTCCATCCATTGTCAGATGAAGGTTCTATGGTGATATGCAAGATATTCATCATTGTGTAGCTTTGCTTTGTTTCTTAAGATTTGAGAGTTTGACATAGAGTACCTGTAGAAGGCAGGAAAATATGAGAGTCGCTTGGAAGTGGAAATAGTGTTTTAAGGGACAGCGATAGTAGGCCATAGGTGATATGAGACTGGAAAGGTGGATGGAGTTGAAGAAACAGAAACAATGTGGGGAGATTGGAGACACAATGAGGCAGGAAGGGAAGCTTAATTCATATAAGTCATTGCACAAATATATAAGCCTACAATTTGTAAGCTAAGTTAAAATTCTATATTAACCATTAAAGAATTCAATCTCTGGGTAAGTTGGTGGTCCAGAAGCCTCACTACTGAAAGTAGGTGACAGAAAATGGTAAAGATAATACACAGTAAGCTCTTACACTGAAGGAGACAAAGTCTGTATACTTAATTATTAATTCACGGGAAATCTCTGCAGGGAAGCAGGCTTGAAGGCTCAGAATCATGGCCCAGCTGGAAGCCCTCTTCACTATGCAATCTGGCTTATCTGCTACATAAAGCACCCTAGGAAACATCAGGGGGACCCTAGGGGAGGTGCTGCTCTTCATGGATGCCAAGCCTGAAGCACCAGAGGAGGGATGAGGTCCAGGAGAATTGTAGGAAAGGACTCAGAATCTTCCCTCTTTTACATTCCAGATCCCAAGGTCACTGAGTCTGCAGAGGTTAAGGTTGCATCCTCCACCCATAGGACTACATGTCTCAGTGATCATACATTTTTCTAGCCCATTTTTATTATGGAACATTTTTGCTATCCTCCATTTATGGCTGGTGTAATACTTTGGGTTGGCAATGCCTTTTAGGACTTGTAGTTTATGTGTCCAGGCACTTTTGGATCTTAACTTTTTAACAGCATAATTGGCTGTTACTCTGATGAGCTTGCTTTTGTATGTGTATGGTGTTTCTCTCTTACTGCTTTCAACACATTTTTGTTTTGCACATTAGTGTTTTGATTATGATATCATGAGGGCAAGTGTTTTTCTGACATTATTTGTTCGATGTCTTAATGCCTACAGTCTCAGTTACTTGTTGTATTTCTGTAAAAAGACACCATAACCAAAAGAATTCTTATAAAAGAATCAGGGGCTTATTTAAAGTTTCAGAAGGTTATTTCATTATCACTGTGGAAGGGAACATGGACTCATATTGGCAGGCATTGTGCTGGAGATGTAGCTGAGAGCTACATTATGATCAACAGGCAGCAAGCAGGATGGGGCAAGATTTAAATCCTCAAATCCTCCCAAGCCCCCAGTGATACACTTCCCATAGCAAGGCTACAGCAACTCCAATAAGGCTATACCTCCTAATCCTTCACAGTTTGTCATTCGGTGTCTCAGCATGCAAATATGTGAGCCTATGAGGAATATATATTCTCACTCAAATAATCATACATACTATATCTGGATTGGTATCTCTTTTACTAACTTGGGAAATTTTTGTGTAACGATTCTTCCAATAGCCTATTGAAGGAATATAGTGTTCACATGAAACAACCTATGCTTTTGAACTTAGGAACTATTTTCCTACTACATTCAATCCCCATATGAATCCTAAAACTATTTCAACCAGAAGAATAGCTGAGAATAAATGAACCAGTTAATGGCATAACAACAGATGTGTATATTCCAATTTACTAGTATCAGACACATGAAAAACTAAGACAACATAACTCCTCCAGAAATTAGTAACCCTACAGAAATTCCATATAGCAGGAATATATGAAATGGAATTATAGACAGAAAACTCAAAAGAATGAGTATGTTTGAAGAAATCTAAGAAAAAATTAGGTCATGATTGAAACACACAAATTGAAATAAAAAGTTAGTGTGAGATATGAAAGAGAGCTCCAACAAACAGAAAGAAATATTGAAGAAAAAAATCTATCTCAAACTCAAAACAATAAGTCAAATAAAAAGATCCATAGAAAGTCTTACCAATAAAAACATCGTTGAGAGGACAGAATATCTTAGCTGAAAGACAATGTGGGAGAAAATAACAATCAAACAAGGACAGAAATAAAATATGATGGTACCAGAGGCAAGTCAAAAATATATGTGACACACAGGAAAATAGAAATTTATGGATAGACTGGATAACCTTAATTATGTGCAAATGGGCTATGTAGACTGTTGAGAGATGGAGGAGGAGGCTGCTTGTTTGTACTGGCCTCCCCGAACCAAAATAATCACACATGATCTATTCCATAACTATTTTATGGTTTGCATATAGGAATTTAATCATCATCTACCTAACTACTGTTAAATCTTTTAAATTGGTCTCTACGTCTCTAGAATAAGTTTTTTTCTTTTTCTTTTTTATAATAAAGCACTCTCCTATAAGACATTTCAAAATATACCCAATGAAAATAGAAAAAGAAAATCTATGTGTCTTCGGGCCACTGAAATAATTTTTTTTTGAGAATTTGCAAATCTGTCTCCCTTTGCTTACTTCACCACATACTTTGTCTTGTAAACTATTGAAAATTTCAAGCTAAGTTTTTTTTTGTTTGTTTGTTTGTTTGGTTTGTTTTTAGCTTCATCAGTTGGTCTTTTATCTTTTGGAGGTACAGATGTCAAATGACTGAAGTATTATGTTTAAAGGTAAATGGATCCAAACAGAAAACTGATCAAGTCTAGGAAAATGAATTCAGGACTACGTGATAGAAGACAAATTAAAGAAGATAAAATTCTTCAAGTTGATATGTCCCCAGGAGTTATGGGTTCTATTGATGGACACCTGTCAGTTCTTTTAAGAAAGGTGGATTAAAAGATAAGTTTCTTTAAAATACACTCTAGACACAGGGCACTCTAGGATCATTTATACTGTCTCACAGGTACATTTCTTTATTTGAAAAATTCTGACTATGAAGGTATGTTGTTTGTTGGTACAAGGGTGAACTTAAAGGTGGGAAGCAACCAACAGTCCCACTTAGCTATGATGCCATGAACTACATCAATGACCAGCATGACACAGTAACCCTAAGGTGTAGCCATGTCATAAATACATTGGCAATAATTAGCATTTCTCTAATTGGACTTGAGACCTGCTCAACAAGAGGACAATCATGCCTGATACTGGATGCCTAACTAACTACCCAGTGCTAGTAAAACCATGGTCATTGGGAACCACTAACTTACTAAAACATCATTATCCCTAACAACATTCTAGAATATTTCTCCTTATACTTACAGATAAGTGTATTTTTCATCCCTCATCAAGGAGACTTCCCTTAGCAACAGAAAACCACAACCAATCAAACTGCATGGTTGTGGCATCCACACATAGTTTTGTGTCATAGTCTTTGGTGATGTTATTAGCTTAAGTGGAATAGGCTATCTTCAGGTGTGAATTAGTCTGATTCCTTCCTTTGTTTCTTCGGTCAGCTTTGTTCTCATATGAGCCAGCCACTCTTTTCTAGATTCGCTGTTGTGATCTCGATAACAGTTTCTTCAGATTTGTTAGCGCTACTGCATACCTAACAGAAATAATTCAGCTCCAGTAGATTTGGATAAAGTCAAATTTATTATACATATGTGAAAATGTAATGAAATAAATCCCTAAGTAAAATAATAAGAATAAACACATATCAATAAGCTGTAAGAACCTATTGATCTATTGACCATGGTAGCATACACAGAGTTATCAGGAATTCAAAGCACAGTAAAAGAGATTCATATGTACATACCTGAGCCTACGTACTAAACGCATATTCTAAAAATTGCTGTTTTTTAGGCTAGGAAAAAAGAAAAGGAAATAAACAAGTTTCCAGCTCACCATATGTTATTATTAGCCAGGATTTTATTTTTTTTTTAGTTTCCATTTTATAAGAAAACAGATGTTTCTGAATAGGTGTAGGTGGGTGGACTGAAACATCTACAAACACAGAAGCTTTTGTATCTATTTTTTTAAAGAAAGCCATCACAGCCCGCCTTCCTCTAAAAGCCTTTCACAGCACCTGTTTTTACACTCTCCTGCAATTTTCATTTGTCTTCCTTTAACCTAGTTTGATCAAATAAATAAATAATAATGAAACACAGTTTACTTTATTTGCTTCTTAAAAATTGAAGCAGCCCCGAGGGAAAATAGCCAGTTGTCCAGTAATCTGTGTAATAACCTTGCACTACGTGTCCATCTGGCCCTTCATTTCCTTCCCTGTTCCAGTTCTCACCACTTCATACCCCCTCTTTTCTTCCTAAATGAACTCCATACTGTTTGTTTCTCTCAAAAATAATTTCTTCAAAACTGCGTGTCCTTGCGGGGGAGCGGGGCATGAGATCCATCATGGTGGCTTGAGTGTGGCGGCTGATGAGGTTCCTCATCAAGGGAAGAGTGGCAAGGGGGTGGGGGTGGGAGCAGTGCACCTTGTTTATGACCAGGAGCTGCTGCGGTCCAGTGACAAGAGTGAGGCTGCCCTAAGGAAGGCTGAGGAGGTGGTGCTAACAGCAATGCACAAGTTCAGTTAACAAATCTGGAGTTGCCACAGCTCTCAGCCCCTGCAAAGGTACTCACTTTCCGAACTTCCATAGCTCCTGGAACTCAGACATCATTTCTGTCATGACAACCTTGTCCATGGCCCCACCAAGGCCCCAGAATATTCTAAGGAGGGTTGAGAATACGTGAAAAACACACAGCAAGTAGCGCATGCTAACTGACCCGGCATTATAGGGCAGCAGGAGGGGAGAGCAAGACCCGGATGCCACAGACACGACCACAGTGGGAGCAGTTTCTGATCTTGCTGGTCCAATCAAGGACTTGGGAATAATTATTAGTAGTAGTAATAATAACATTAATTGCTTGAAAGTAGATAATTGGGTGGATGAACTGCAGGCCCCTAAATTGTTAGGAGATTCTAGGGTTGTCAAGCCATTTTGCCTTTCTACCTTACCTTTCTCTGAGATTTTATTTCCCCAACTCCATAATCTTGTTGTCAGGTCTCTCAACAAGATTTAAAAAAAATTATTCATGCCACATTTTTAGAATAAGTCTTTATTTTAAGCAAATACCATGAATTGTTGTTTACTGTCCTTATCCTAAGCAAAGCCATCAAGAGCTTCCTAACATAAAGAATGGATTCTGAATGTCTGTTCATGGAGTTTAGACCTTGCTGCTGATCGTAGCTAACACGTTCATCAGTATAGGTGTCTTCATGGAGCCAGTGTTAGGAGGTGGTTGAGGTCCCTGAAATGATTTGCTTTTTTGCTCCTGTTGTTTCTATGGACTCTCTTTTATTTCCAATGCCTTTCTCTAGCCTTCTACACTTATTAGAATGTAGGTCATTTATCTTTCCAGAACCTTTTCCAGAAACCTTTCCCTGCAAGGAGGTGACATACGCTCTTGACTATATAGTGCTTTCTCTTTTGATGAGCTCATCCTCAACAAAGTTAAACAGCACAGGATGCTCTGCCTTGTGCCCCTATGAAGTTGCTCCTTGGTCATTATAATTGGAAAGTGATGAAATTGAATGGTAATTACATGTCTTGGTTACTTTTCCCTTGCCTAACATGCAGACCATAATAGAAAGTGGTAAGAACATTGGTACTCACTGCTTGCTGAGTTGATAAAGATAAAAATTAGGGTGCATAAGAGTTGTCATGTTTATGTGTGTCAGGACGAGTGCTCTGTATCCACACTGTGTTTTCATGCTTAGGATAGAAAGATGATGTTGTAGGAAGAAGCTTGGAAAGAATTATAAAAATAAAAAAAAAGACCTTTATGAGCTTCTGAGAAAACCCTTCTAGCTGTTAACTGAACACTTAATTACTGCTCTTCAACTCTACCACTCACAGTTATGAGGTACCAAGGGTCTAGTAGTAAGACCACAACTCTGGAATCAGCTATATATTAAAGAGGTATGTGAGAATCTAAACAAATACATGAAAACTAGAGTGTTGTGGTTAATGTTGTAACATATGTTACAAAGGGATAAAAAAACATAAGGTTTGCAGTGATGACCAGGTGGTCAGGAAAATCTCATTGGTGAGGTGATGTGCAGGTATTGAACTATGTAAGGATTATGTTACCCACAAAGGCCAGAAGACACATCATAACCATGGAGCTGGGTTACAGGCATTTGTAGCTCACTGGACTTGGGTGCTGGGATGCAACCTCTATCTAGGGACAAGCACAATTAACTACCGAGTCATCTCTCCAGCCTCGGATATTTATTTTTAACTTATAAATACTGCTATTCTATAAGATAATAACTTGTTATTATTAGCTGTATTACCATTTATCATAGTCTTTCTTCTTTATTTGTTGATTTGTGAGTCTTCGGCGGCCTGCATATCTGTTTCTGGTAAGGCTTGATTTTCAGACAAGATGATGTTCTCGAATATTAGTGATTCAGCTTGTGCTGAAGAGCTGGTATTTGCCTCTGCCTAACTTTAGCAAAATCTATAAAGAATCTTTCTGGAAACATTAAGAGGTACGACATAGTGGACTCGGACATTTTGTTTTATGTTAAACCATGGCACTGGAATCCATAGGCCGGGCATGTTACCACCTGTATTTTTGGAGGCTGAGAAGTGATTTAGGCAATTATTCAAGGCAGAACAACTGGGCTGTCTAGAGAAAATGTGTGGATGAAAGCTTGGCTCTGTGAAATGGTGTTCCAGCTGGGCTGTTGCTCATGGAACAGACTGATCTTGAAATCTGGTCCAGAAATCAACTTAACAGCAGGAATTTCACACATGCAGGCACAAATAAGCATTTGTGCAATTGCCATGAAATAGCTGCTAATATTGTATAAGCTAGCTTTCAGCTCTGCAGCCAGTTTTTCAGATAAAATGTCAAATTAACTCTATAATTACAGAAATACAGAGCCAATGTCCAGTGGAAGGGTTGGGGGAAAATGTTTATTTTTATATAAAATTTTCTGGCTTCATAGATTCACTGAAACATTTTTTGTTCAGATTCTGACATATTCAAATGAAAACTTAAACAAAATAGCCTAATTCCTTCCCTCCCTTCTACCGGTTATATGCCAAGACTTATGCAGATTGCTTTGGAATAAAAATAGTTAACATACAGCTTCTTAAATAGCAAACTAGTAGCCACAAGGAAAGATAGATATACAAATGGTAAATATAAAGTATTGTACGGCTGCTTTGACAGTCAACAATACATTCCTTTTTAAATGGTGGAAAGCAGAGAAAAGATGCATTTAAGTACCTACATTGGGTCGATAGACAAAGATATTCATTGAGTCACTACAAGTTCATCTTTGTGGTTTTTTTTTTTTTTTTTTTTTTTATAAGACGGCATACGAGATTAAGCATGG
>NC_022010.1:37052598-37060561 GCF_000317375.1 Microtus ochrogaster
AGTCTGCAAAATTACTTTCGGTGTTTGTTTTGTTTTGTCTTCATGCTTTTTTTTTTTTTTTTTTTTTTTACAAAGTTAGGTTTCAGTAGAGGGTTGTATTCCTGACTAAGGTGTAGTCTCTGGGCATCAGTCTCTCCTGTAAGATAATCAAACAGGTTCTCAGTACTATGTGACAATACTGAGACAAGTTCCTCCTCTGGCATCTACTAAGCTGCATCCTTCTCACAATATGAAACTCTACGGGAAATTCTATTTCTTTAGGATCCGATATATATTTGTGAAATCACACAATTTCCTAGTACCCAGACAACCTGCTTTCTCTGTCTTAGCCACTGCTTTTAACTCCGTCGATGCAATGACTTTTTGAACAGGTGTTTTAAAAACAGCAAGACATTCTTTGTTGAGTATTGTGGGAAGGAAGAATGGAAAATGAAATTTTACCAAAAATATCTTATGTGAATGGGGAAATAAAGTCATCTCCTTTTACTTTGTAGCATGCAAAGAAAGGGGAAAAGAGAAAGAGGGTGGACCGCTAAGGCTTTCTATGGTGGCCTGCACCTGATCAATACCAGCAGGGTATACAGGTAAAAAGGTTCTGAGAGATGACTCAGGAAAGATACACAAATGGCCAGTAAACACTTGCAAAGATTCTGAGTGTCATTAATCACCATGAAAAGTAATTAAAATAAAAAGGAATGGGCCTCCACATTTTTAGAATGACTGTGATTAAAGAAGGAATGAAAATACCCCAAGTCTTGGTGAGCGTGGAAATTCACTGGGTTTAATTTTTTAATGAAAATGCTGCTTTCTGAAGGTAGCAGCTCCACATTTTTATGTAAAAGTTTTAGAGGGCTAGTAGTTTGCATTCCTATATACTTGTGAATCCTTTAGTGTAGTCTCCATATGCACATTGTGAATATTATCATCCAGGCTATGGACTGTTTCCAACGAGAGAATATGGTGAGTTTTGATGACGTTCAGTTTACGGAGTTTTTAATGACAGCTAATATTTATCTGCTTTCTAAGTACCTTATGTTTAATTCCTTGAAATTTTATTTGTTTATTTTTTTGGTTTAACATTTAGTTCTCTGATCATTTACATCATTTATCATGATATAATAATCTTTTATCTTGTATAGTAATTTTTTGGACATTTAATTATTTCATAACTATTTGTTGACAGCATCTTCTTAGGCCAGGCAGTGGTGGTGCACACCTTTAATACCAGCACTCAGGAGGCAGAGGCTGGGGGATCTCTGTGAGTTTGAGGTCAGCCTGATCTACAATGTGAGTTCCAAGACAGGCTCCAAAGCTACACAGAAAAAAAATCTATCTCAAAGAAACCAACTAACAAATGAAACAAACAAACAAACAAACAAACAAAAAACCCAAAAACAACAACAAAAATAAACAAAGAAAAAGAAAAGGATATCCTTTATATATTCAATTGCTTTTTCACTTCTGTAAAAAAAAAAATCAATTAACGAAATATGTGTTGCTCTTTTATTTGATCTGATTCCATTATTCTGTATATTTAAACTAATCTTTATAAACTTTTTTAGTCATGAAATCAAAGTATAGTATTTATTTTAGGTGATATTCCTTTTATAAACAAATTCCATAGCAAGATAATTATAATTTCTTACATTTCCTTAACATTTTTTATGAAAAATTGACAAGTTAGTTTATGGGCTCCTAATTATGACTGCATTGATTTGCATTTCTCTGATGGCTAAGGATATTGAACATTTCTTTACATGGTCCTTACCATTTGAATTTCCTGTTTTGAGAGTTCTCTGTTGAGATCTGTATCTCCATTTTTAAATTGGGTTATTTGCATTTCTTGATGTCTAATTTTATAAAGTTCTTTATGTATTTTATATATCAATCGACTATTGGTTGTGGAGTTGGCAAAATATTTCTCCATTCTGTAGGCTGCCACTTTTTCCAAATGATGGTGTTCTTTTTCATGCAGAAGCTTCCCAGTTTCAAGAGTTTTCATTTATTAATTAATGTTTTGTCTTACTGCTTGTGCAAATAATGCTTTGTTTAGGAAGTCATCTCCTGTGCCAATGAGTTCATGGTTATTCCCCCTTTCTCTTCTATCAGGTTCAGTGTATTTGGTTTTATGCTGAGGTCTTTGATCCAATTGGACTTGAGTTTTGTGAAGGGTGATATGTATGGTTCTATTTGCACTCTTCTACACCCTGACATCCAGTCAGATTACACCATTTGTTGAAGATGCTTTTTTCCCCCATTGTGTCTTTCTGAATTATTTATTTAAAAAAGTCAGGTGTCCATACGTGTGGGCATTATGTCTGAATATTCCATTGTATTGCATTGATCAACATGTCTGTCTAGTGTCAATACCATGCTGTTTTTATTAATATAGCTTTACCCTTGAAATCGAGGATAATGATAGGTCCATCAGTTCTTTTATTATTCAGGATATTTTTTTTTATCTATCTTGTGTGTGTGTGTGGCATTTCCATATGACGCTGTTTGCTGTCCTTTAATCATGTGTGAAGAATTGTATTGGAATTTTTATGGGAATTTCATTAACTCTGTTGAATGCTTTGGGTAGGATGGCTATTTTAAAAATTGTTTTTAATGTAACTATATATTTTTCTCCCCTCTCCTCCCTTCCTCCCCCTCCCTTTTTACACAGGAGATTCCCATGCTCCCAATTTATTCAGGAGATCTCGAATTTTTCTACTTCCTATGTAGATTAAATCCATGTATGTCCTCCTTGGGTCTTCTTCGTTGTCTAACTTATCTGGGATTGTGAACTGTAGGCTGGCTTTTCTTTGCTTTATATCTAAAAGCCACTTATGAGTGAGTATATATTGTATATGTCTTTTGAGGTCTGGGTTACTTCACTCAGTATGATGTTTTTTCAATCCTACTGATCCACACACATGGGAGATCTTACGATCTTCTGATATCTTCTTCAATTCCTTTTTTTCAAAGTCTTTCACTTGCTTGATTAGAGTAACCCCAAAAATATTTTATTTTATTTGAGACTATTGTGAAAGGTGTTGTCTCCCTGATTTCTTTTCAGTCTGCCATTTGTATACAGAATTTTTACTGACTTTTTTGTGTTAGGATTGTATCCAGGTACTTTGCTGAAGGTTTATATCAGCTATAGGAGTTCCCTGATGGAATTTTTAGGGTCACTTATGTATACTATCATATCATCTGCAAATATGGATACTTTCATTTCTTTCTTTCTAATTTGTTTCCCATTGATCTATTTTTGTTGTCTTTCTTATTGCTCCAGCTAAAACTTCAAGTGCTATATTGAATAAATATGGAGAGAGTGAGTATATTGTCTTGTTCCTGATTATGATGGAATTTCCTTAAGTTCTCTCCATTTAACATCAACATGTTCACTAAGGGTTTTCTATAAACTGCCTTTATTATATACCTAATCTCTTCAAGACTTTTTTTTATCATGGAGGAGCATTGGATTTTGTCAAAGGCATTTCTTGAATCTAATGAAAATATAATGTAGGTTTTCTCTTTCAGTTTGTTTATATGGTAGATTACATTTATTGATTTTTGTATACTGAACCATTCCTTCATCTTTGAGATGAAGCCATTTGATAATGTTGGATGACCTTTTTGATGTGTTCTTGGATTCAGTTTGCAAGTATTTTATCAAGTATTTTCCATCTCTGTTCAAGAGTGATTTTTTTTCTGTGTAATTTTTTTCTTTGTGGGATCTTGGTATAGTACATATCAGGGTAGCTGTGGACTCATAACATGAATTGCATAATGTTCCATCTGCTTCCGTTTTGTGAAATAATTTGATAAGTATTTGTGTTAAATCTTCTTTGAAAGTCTAGTAGAATTTTATACTAAAACCATCTGTCCCTGGGCTGTTTTTATTGTGTTGAGAGACTTTAATGGCTGCCTCTATTTTACTATGGGTTATAAGCCTATTTATATTGCTTATCTGATTTTGATTTAACTTTGGTAAATGGTACCCATTAAAATAATTATTTATTTAGATTTTTCAATTTGATAGATATTTTTAAAGTATGTCCTTATAATTCTCTGAATTTTCTCGGTATCTGTTGTTATATACCCCTTTTTGTATCGGATTGTGTTTAGTTGGATATTTCCTCTCTTTTAGTTAAGTTTGGATAAGACTTTGTCTATCTTACTGAGGTTTTTTTTTTTTTTTTTGGTTTTTTCGAGACAGGGTTTCTCTGTGGCTTTGGAGCCTGTCCTGGAACTAGCTCTGTAGACCAGGCTGGTCTTGAACTCACAGAGATCCACCTGCCTCTGCCTCCCGAGTGCTGGGATTAAAGGCATGCACCACCACCGCCTGGCTCTTACTGAGTTTTTCAAAGAGATCGATAACACAAGTTACAACTCATGCTTGGGAGGATGTGGAAAAAAGGTAACATGATGGTAGGAGTGCAAATTTGTACAGCCACTATAGAAACCAATTTGATTGTTCCTCAGAAAGTTGGGAATTGATCTCTCAAAATTCAGCTATACCACTGTTGGGCTTATACCTAAGGGGAGCCCCATACTACCATAAGAACACTTGCTCAACCATGTTCATAGTGGCTTTATTCATAAGAGCCAGAAGCTGGAAACAACTTAGATTTTCATCAACAGCTATTATAAACAAAGACATCATTAAATTTACAGGCAAATGGATGGAATTAGAATAAAAAACATCCTGAGTGAGGTAAAGTAGACCCAGGAAGATTAACATGGTACTTATACACTAATATGTGGATATTACCTATTAAATAAATGATAAAAACCTAGACTCCATAGACACAGAGTGGTTAAATATAATGAAAGGGACTAGGGGAAGAAACATGGATCTCTCTGGAAGAGGGAAATATAATAGATTTTGTTGGTGGGCTGGAGGAGGGTTATGAAGTGAATGGAAAGATCAAGTGTGGAGCAAGATAGGTGATAGGATTGAAGAGGGGAATGGGAGAGACACTAGACTGGAGGGACATCTGAAGGGTAATAGGAAAACCTAATGGAGTGGAAACTCCCTAAAATATATGAAAGTGATACTAATGAGGCCTCCTAATAATGGGTGACAGAGTCACACCTGGCCATTTCTTGTCACCAAATGAGACTTCAAGTACTGGTATTGGGTTCCTTTTAATTGAGTTCTTGCCCAAGGGAGTCCCATGGAAACGACCCAAACAATTCAGGCTGTGGTAAAGACAATGGATTGCTTTCAGCAAGCTGACTGCAGTGCCCCATTGCTGAGGATAACACCCACAGGACTCACTGAACATGTAGAAGTTGATTTGGAGTCTGCACCTGTATATGCTAGTGTCCCTTAGTGTGAAAAGGTACTCTGTTGGCTACCAAAAGAAAAATATAAGTACAAACCCAGCCACAAAACATTTGACATACAATCTGTCCTGCCTGCAAGATTTGCTAGGGCAACGGTGGCACAGAACTTGTGGGAGTAGGCAACAAATATCTGACTTAAGGCCCACTCAGTGAGACAAAACCCATACTCAACATTGTTTGGGTGCTCAACCCCAGAGACTAGGAAGCCCAGAGACCTAAAATACCACTGGTCAAAAAAAGTATAAAAAATAAATGACTTCTATTGATATTCTACTATACTCATGAATTGGTGCCTTTTTCAACCATCATCAGAGAAGTTTCCTCCTGTCACAGATGGCAACAAATACAGAGACCCATAGCTAGACATTACGCATAGAGAGAGAACTGGAAACATGGCTATAAATGGATTGTCTCTGTCAAATACCTCCATTCAAAGCTCAGGAAATCCCTACAGAAGAGGAGGCAGAAAAAGTATAAGAAGCAGAGGGTATGAAGAACAGGCCCACTGAACCATCTGAGCAAGGATCATATGAACTCAGAAAGACTGAAGCCGCAAAAACAGAGACCACATGGGCCTAGAGCTTTGAGCTTAGTAGTTTTATGGGACTCCTGAGTGTAGGAATGAGTGGTCTCTGATTCTTGTGCTTGCTCTTGAGCCCTTTTCTCTATGTTAAGCTGCCTTGTCCAGTCTCAGTGTGATTTTTTTTTTGTTTTATTACACTCTATTTTATTTTGTTATGTTTGGTAGTTATCACCTAGAAGCCTGTTCTTTTCTAATTAGAGACAGAAAAAGTGGATCTGAAAGAGAGGGGAGGTAAACAGGGAGTGGAAGGAGTAGAGGAAGGGGAAACTGTAATCAATATATGTGGTATGAGAAAAGAATCTGTTTACAATAAACAAACCCAAAACAAATAAACAAAAAATGTGTGGTGGCCATTGGTTTCCTGGTAGAGTGCTTTTGAGTTCCTGCCATGTGTGGCCACTAGAAGTCCAAGGTAGAATGTGTTTCTAGGTTTTGGGAGCTGGCACAAATGATTGCCTATTTATTTATAAATCCTTTTTTTAATAAGTCAATTAATAGTCATTGAAAGTTACTTTTAAATAGAAATGGAGAATATGGGCTTGCTTGCATCATTCCTCATTTTCATCAGAATGAGACCACTTTTTTACAATTAAGAATAACAAGAGTCCACTTTGGACTCAACAAAGAACCACAAGCAACTGAGGAGTATTGAAAGTAGGGGAAACAGTCTTCCCCAGAGAAGAGCACACCAACTGGTTATCCAGTACCAAATGATCAGCTCTGATAATATCCATACAAATAACTTTATATAGACTGAGAAGGTTATATTTAGCAATTTATATGTATATATATATATATATTCAAACATAATATTATAACAATTATCAAAAAAGAAGCCATTAATTCAAAGACTGAAAGAAGAGATGTGTAGGGCAGTTTATAGGGAAGAAAGAAAAGGGAGAAATTTACTTATATTTTAATCTCAAAAAATAAATGATGCTAGTAACATCATTGTTAATGCTACTACCATTGTAAAGTATTATCACCAATACTTATTGAATTGCAGCATATAAATGTATTTAAATTTATCTTTTTTTCTGTGTGGTTAATCTGGCAAATAAATCACATGAAATGATTTTTATTGTTAAACCAAATTTGCACTTATGGTATGAAATGTAAATGTTCATATCACATTATAATTTATATGATATTAGGTTTACATTTTAATAAATTATCAAATATTTTTATGTTAATATTATTATGTTATTTCATATCATAATGATGTGTTTTTGGTGTCTTTGTTATGCTTAATGTAGACATTCTAATAACTTCACAAACTATTAAGGAAATACCATCTTCTATTATTTATAATACACTTACAACATTTCTTCTTTCCTTTTTTTCTCTCCAAACCCTTCTATATGTCTTTCTCTACTCTTTTTAAAGTTCATTATCTGTTTTATTGCTAATTGTTATTGCATGCATATGTGCATATGTGAATATTGATGTTTATTTGTGAGAATTTATTGTTTATTTTTTCTTTGATAGAATGAATTGAGGTGAGTTTTGTCCTTGTGTTCTTCAAAATCCCATTCTAGCTCATCTACGTTGTCAAAATTGGTGACATAACTGTGTTCATATTATACACTTATCCTCTATGTAATAGCTATAGTAGTGTAGTATAGTCTCCCTCCCTCATGAGACTAATAAGTTTCCTTCCTTTTCTTCTACTATTCCTTCATTCAGTTTTTATTTTGCATAGTCTTCTGCAAAATGGCATTGTACTAATGCCTTATTCATTTCTATTACTAAATTTCTAATAAATGATAAGTACAAAATATAAATAAAATAATAATAAATATCTAACATATACATTTTATTCATCCACCATGTTTTTATATCTATACTATTTAGGATGTCTTTGGAGTTTATTTATTGACAGTATTTGCATCTATTTAAAATCATATTTCTTATTTCCCTGTGTTTTTCTAAGTATATAACATAGAATGTTGAGTTATTCATGTTAGCCTTTTCTCCCATTTCTGAATGCAAATATCTCTCTTTCTCTCTCTCTCTCTCTCTCTCTCTCTCTCTCTCTCT
>NC_022010.1:37060661-37065404 GCF_000317375.1 Microtus ochrogaster
TGTGTGTGTGTGTGTGTGTGTGTGTGTGTGTGTGTGTATGCACATGCATGCTGATACCTGTGGATGAAAGAAGAGGGTGATAGATCCCCTGCAGTGGTAGTTACAAGAAACCTTATGGTTTCTGGGATCTAAGCTTTGGTCCTATGAAAGGCAGCAAGAACTCTAACTGCTGAACTATCTCTTCATCCCACTTTCTGCCTCTATAAGATAAATGTTCACATTTTTATCTATACCTCATTTACTATTATTATTGTTATCATTATTTTGTAAATATAATGTTTTTGCGTGTAAGTGCAAATCATATTCTTTTTTAAGAAATAATAGAAAGAAAATCCATTTGCCATTTGCTCAGCATTTCCCAATGGAAACAATATAGACTAACAGAAGTGGATCCATTCCATCTTGACTAAAACTCAGAGAGTTCAGACCTAGTTTATCTTCTTCAAGGTTATGCAACAGAATATTTTGACCTAAGGTGTGGCTACTGGATGTCTTGTCTAGACAACAAGATGATTGACCAATAGTGTGACTATGGGATGCCTTATTCTTCAAAGGCCAGTCAATAGAACACTGGGTTTAGGGTGTGGTTACTTGATGCCTTGGGTGTTAAGGAGGTAATTGTGTTTGTTTGTTCTTTGTTTCTTGGCAAGAAAATATTTTGCCTTTCCCCTCTTGACTGGGTCATGTAAGAACTTTGAGTAATAAACTTGAGGCTGATCACAGTATTCACTGGACACCCTCCCAAATCTATCTTTTGTTTCTTGTCTATTTCTTTTTCTATTATTTCTATTGAGCTCTACATTTTTCTTTTTCAATCCACACTCTTCTTCTCAGGAACATATGGACCTGTCACACTATTGGTCAATCATAGAGTAGGCAGAGTCAGAGAGATGTCATGTAGCTGCCTAAGGAAAAGGATATGCCAGAACCTTAGGAATCTTACCAGGAGGGCACAGCCTCATGACAATACACAGATTGATAGAAATGGGTTGATTTAAGAAGTAAGAGCTAGCTAGGAATACACTAGAGTCATTGGCCAAACAATGTTGTAATTAATATAGTTTCTGTATGATTATTCATGTCTGGGCAGGCAGGAAATGAATGAGCAGCTTCTACTTTCAGTGGGGTTAATTAGATAAGAGAAAATTGCATAGTTATTAAACAGAAAATTAAAGATCCTATGGCATCTCTCTGACGTTACCTACTCTCTCTCTCTCTGTGTTCAGATTTCCTACCTGGCTTTATTCTGCTAGGCCCTTGGTTAAGATAGCTTTATTCAACCAAAAAGAGAAAAACATATACAGAAGGACATCCCACATCACCATCCCCTTTTTCTGTCTAATTATGACTTTACTTCTTTTTATAACTGTCTATACCTTTTTGTCTCTCTCACAAGCCTCTGTACATCTATCCAACACTGTGACCCATTCAGAGGTCTTTTTCATTTCAATCTGCTTTTATTGAGTATCTGTAATCATTTTCTGACCAGGAGCACTTTTTTTTAAAATGTTAAGCAGGTGTGGCTAGGACCAACAGTGTGCATGGCAGTTTGTTCTTCCCAGTCTAACATGGCAGAGGCATATTCACTGGCATGCACACTGTTCTACCTCCATGGACACAGCGGGTCTATGTCACCATTAACCATTAGGCCATTTGTAACATGCTGCTCACCGACCCCATTTAGGTGCAGGACCATTTATAGATTTGAAGCAATGCATTCATTTATTTGTTTATTTGTTTATTTATAAGCAGGGATTCATTATATGGCATGAGATACCAGGCACTAACTATGTAGAACAGGTTGGCTTAAATTTTCAGAGATTACAGAGTGCTGAGATGAAAAGCAGTTGATGCTGCATCCCTTCAGTGAAAAATCATCCTTATTATAATATAACCTCATCATGTTCTAGATCTTAGAATTATTTGTATTTAGTTATAGATATTTTATAGATGACATACTTTACCATTGGGGGGATTTGTTTTCTCTGATATTTGAGTGGTTTTTTACTTTTTTGCTTGCTTGTTTTTTTAGGAAAAGGTTCTCAGTATATATCAGTGGCTAATAACTACATATCCCAGAGCCCAGGCATTGCGTTTTGTTCAAAGTTGAAGTTACTATATTTTAGAGCTCTGACAATGGGATTGTGCAAGCCTATTAAGTGTTTCTTATGCTTTTTTCCTGTACTTTATGTTCTGTATTCTGCTTAGCTCCTTGATGACTATTTTCCATGCCACTAACAGGTTTTCCTACTATAACATACTTGTCAGTTGAGTATAGTATTAGATTCATTTTTGGAAGTTACTTTTTTCCCAAACATGGCTGTAGTTTCTAAAATAATTTTTGTTGTTGTTATAAAGCATGAAAACTGCTCCAATCTTAGACACTTATTAGTAGTTCAGCATTTGTAGACTTTCTTGATATTTTATCCTATTGCTTGTGAATACTAATCAAAATAATTTTATGTGTGTGTTCATTCTACTATAACTTTATGTGAATCTTCTGGGTTTGTTGTAAAACTCTTCCAAAAGTTTTCTTTTTGACTTTTTCTGGAATCTATAACACCTACTTGGAAATACTCTAAAGGCAATTTTCAGTATTCTTTACTGGAGGACGTGAGAAAAAGAACTCACAAGCAGTGCTGGCTGCTGTGAAAATCTCTAAGAAGACTTTACTTCGTTTGTTCTTTAGCTCTACTTAAATCAAGGACAGACAGGTGAACGCTTCTACAAATCTCTATCCAGGCCTTGACTCTCTGAATTGGGATTGTTTAGAATTTCTGCATTTCTCTGACTCTCAAAGCTTAAGTGCTTTTCTGTTGTCGCCTCCTCCTTCCAAGGCTAATTACAAAGGAGGTCACCTGTTAGCCACAGTTTAAAGCCAGCTTCACTGCTCATAGGAACCTTGCCTGTTCTGAGGTAGAATTAATGCAGTTTTTGTACTTTATGTGATGAGAGACGGGAAACTTACAGAACGACGAGACCACTTTAGCTATATTTTTATGGGAGATGTTGCATTTGCTATACAGTCGGCCATATTCCTAGCAAATGGAATTCTTGGTATCTACCTGTTTATTTGTTTATTTTGTGGCTGAGCATAATTTATATGCAGTGCTATGCTATTTAAAGATAGTCAAAAGAAATAGTAGATAAAAGTCATTTATAAAATAGTACATGATATCTGATATTTGATGTAAGAAAATGTTGTCTTTTGCTAACAAAGTTACCTTATTTTTTTAGTAATGGCTAGAAAAATTATTACAACCTGATTCATGCCATCCTGTTCCAAAACTTCCAACTACTTTCAGTTCTATTACCTGACAAATGTCATTATAACTTCTACTTAATTTTATCTTTATGCTGAATTAAAGAATGATTTGACATAGTTTTCTCAGAAGAAATAAAACACATAGTGGAGATCCTAGGGTAGAAAACTACAATATGTAACTTTATTTGCTCATTAGACATTACATTAAGGATGCTGCTTATTATTGTTAAATTTTCTTGTGAAGTGTGTGAGATTGCCTTATGCTTCTATGGCATGGTGATTTGTAAGGCAGAAACCAGGTATTACATTGTAAACTTAATAGAAATGTTCATAAACTAGGAAGCAGTGAAGGAAGGCCATAAAATACCTCATTGTGTCACAATCAATTAACACAAGATTTGTCACCCTTTTAGTCTCTCTATTGCAGACCATTTAGTTTGTACTGATTGTACGTTTTTTGGTCATCATTTATAGTAAATAAATGTTCAACACTCCATAGAACTGTTTTTTAATTTTTTATTGATTTTATTGAGTTATAAGTTTTCTCTGCCCTCTTCCCTTTCTCTCCCCTCCCCTTCAACTCTGTACCAAGGTCCCCATGCTCCCAATTTACTCAGGAGATCTTGTCTTTTTCTACTTCCCATCTAGATTAGATCAACTTATGTCTCTTTTAGGGTCCTCATTATTGTCTAGGTTCTCTGGGATTGTGATTTGTGGGCTAGTTTTCTTTGCTTCATGTTTAAAAATCACTTATGAGTCAGTACATGTGATACTTGTCTTTCTAGGTCTGGGTTACCTCATTCAATATGATATTTTCTAGCTCCATCCATTTGCCTGCAAATTTTGAGATGTCATTTTTTTTTTCTGCTGTGTAGTACTACATTTTGTAAATGTACCACATTTTCCTTATCCATTCTTTGGTCAAGGGAATTTAGGTTGTTTCCAGGTTCTGGCTATGACAAACAATGCTGCTATGAACATAGTTGAGCATATGTCCTTGTACGATTGAGCTTCATTTGGGGTTATACCCAAATGCGGTATTCCTGGGTCTTGCTTTCTAATTTTTTGAGAAATTCCCACTCTGATATCCAAAGGGGATGTATCAGCTTACACTCTCCCCAGCAATTCAGGAGTGTTCCCTTTACCCCACAACCTCTCCAGCATAAGTTGTCCTCAGTGTTTTTGATCTTGTCCAAAACAGCAGCCTTCAGAACGAGAAAAGATCTTCACCAACCCCACATCAGACAGAGGTCTAACCTCCAAAATATACAAAGAACTCAAGAAATTGGTCATAAAAAGAACAAATAATCCAATAAAAAATGGAGTACAGACCTAAACAGAGCGACTGTGCTGCGTCCCCCGCACCTGGCCACCCACATGGCTAGCTTAGCTTATGCCCCAAAATAATTACACGGAAACTGTATTCTTTTAATCACTGCCTGACCCATTAGTTTCAGCCTCTTATTGGCTAGCTCTTA
>NC_022010.1:37065504-37067790 GCF_000317375.1 Microtus ochrogaster
AGGCGAATTTAATTAATCCAGGCCAGTGGGTACAAGAAGACAATTTTAATATAAAAGCACACTCACACACCCGGAGTTCAGCGATCCACAGTAAACCGGAAACAGGAAACACTCCAGTCTCCCATTCCAATTCATTAGTAAAAACATTCGCCCGAGGCTGTCCCGCCCCAAAAGGCGGGGTCTCTCTACAAACTCTCAATAGAAGAATCTAAAATGGCTGAAAGACACTTAAGGAAATGCTCAACATCCTTAGCCATCAGAGAAATGCAAATCAAAACAACTTTGAGATCCATTTTACACAATGTAAGAATGGCCTCAGAACTGTTTTGATTCACATGTGGAATGGTTTCACTTCTGGGAAAGCTATGTAAATGTCAGGAGGGGGCAAAGAATTGCTGGTAGTAGTGTATCAGGAGAGGTGGCATTCGAGGTTTTACGCTATGGCTCACTTCTGGTTCTCTCCCTATTTCTGAACTACAAATGCAATATGAAAGGCCAGCCTCATGTTCCTGCCACCTTTCCTTACTTACCGTGATAGTCTATGGCCCCTCTGGAACTTTTAAACAAAGTATACCCCTTGTCTCTTTAGTAGCTTTTGTCTGGTTATGTTATCATAGCAACAGGAAAGTCACCAACACAAAGATTCTCTCCTGTCATTCTATTAATCTAGTCCATGGAGGTACAGAAGTGACAAGCGAAAATTCCATCTTCTGCACAGGAAACAGAAACAACAAATACTCCCAAAGTGAAATAATTGAAGTAATTAGCTATAGATAACATAGGAATCAATGGATTTAGGCAAGCATTCTTATATTAACACAGACTCTATTTAATCATTTAAAAATTCCTATATTATTCTGAGAGAGATTTATGACGACACCATTAAACCCATAATGAAAATTGGGAAATTTGTAGAAGGATAAGACTATATGTGTGTGTGTGTGTGTATGTGTGTGTGTGTGTGTACACACAATAGATACACACACACACACACGTTAAATATTAAGAAAAAAGTTAATGGAAAACTCTTGGTTACTAGGTGTAGGAGCTTCTGGCTTTCTAGTATCATCTGTGGTAGCTCCAGCTTCTAATATGTTGTATTTTAGGTTAGTGCTTGTCAAATGTCAGAATGTTAAGATCAAATGTGACCTTGAGTTCCTCCTCTTTATGATTCTTTGGTTGATAAAAGGAAAGATTATAACTTTATAGCATATTAAAACACAGGCATTGTGCTTACAAGATGAAAACCAGTGCCAGGTTCTGGATAAAGGCAGAAATTTATTAACTTGAAAATAAGTATGTAGGTGTCCTTAAAATATCTAAGCTAAAGGGAAGTTGGCTATTGAATTGAAACATATCATCTTGTTGCCCTTTGGAAGAAATCCAAGGGAGCTTCCAAATTGCTTTCCTTGGTTATGAATAAAAGCATCAGATGCATAGCACCTATGATCAAAGGAATTCAGACAAATTGAAAGGAGGTGAGATGTGAATTACATCAGCCCAGCAGGATGAGCATCACACTTACTGAACTCAGCAAGGGCAATCTGGGAGCATCACCTTCCTAGTGGGTGGGAGCCAGCTCTACTCTTCTCTATTTTACAAAGCAAAACATAGAACATTTTCAATTGTTTGATTTTTGAATCTTATTTATCTTATGGACAACATGTAATTGGTTTTTTCCTTATTCATTTGAAAACAATTTGAATTTTAATCACTCAAAATTGGTGCTTTTTAAAATTTATTTATTTATTTTGGTTTTTCAAGACAGGGTTTCTCTGTATATTGCTGGTTGTCCTGAAACTCATTCTGCAGACCAGGCTGGCCTTGAACTCAGAGATTGCCTGCCTCTGTCTCCCGAGTACTGGGATTAAAAACATGTGCTGCCACACCCAGCTAAAATTGTGCTTTTTAAGAAATAAAATATAAGCTTGTTCTTTTATGACACCCTTTTCCAGCAGCCATTCTCAAGCATAATTAATATTGATTTTAAAGCATTTGTTATTTGATAAATGAGGCAATGGAAGATTTACTCTTTCTTATCAAGTAGACATGTTAGGGAGTAGGAAAAGAAGGGGCAGAGGAAAACATTAGGTGTGCTTATATTTTCTCAGAAATTGTTTAAAGGATTGGGTTTTCGTGTGCAGGAAGAATGTCAGGGCTACACCAACTTCGCCTTCACTGTAGATATGTGGGTTTTTGTTGCTGTTGTTTGTTTGGGGTGCAAAAGTAAATTTGTTGGCAGAGGCATGACTGGGTGTAACATGGATGGACCTGGCTTGTTTGTGG